>NC_134470.1:1379597-1457097 GCF_964194025.1 Convolutriloba macropyga
AGGAAAGAAAGAAAGAAAGAAAGAAAGAAAGAAAGAAATAAATAAATAAAGAAAGAAAGAAAGAAAGAAAGAAAGAAAAGAAAGAAAAGGACAACAAACCTCCGTTCAGCTATCAATATCTGAGCAACTAAAAATAACGCCCGAAGTATTGTTCCCGAACGGCAGACTGAGCTCCATTCTTTGCCATCCGAGGGGTCAAAATTTGACTGCTTCATTGCTGGGATGTGTGAAACATTACCAATGAGCATTAACTAGCATAAGAGCTTATCGTGGACTCTAAAACGCTTCAAGTTGCAAGATTAAATCAATGTTGTCCAACTTTTATTCGACTTTTTGTTAAAAACCGCTGCTTATTGAATTCAGCTGCTTATTAAAATTGTGTTTTAGTGAGCAAATTAAACCCGACTCAACGAGAATCGGAGGGCTAAAAAAGAGTCCAAAGAAAAGTCAAACAAAAAATTTCAAATTAAAAGACAACTACAGTTACTGATTCCTCACACTTTGCTTTAGGGTAAATAACATAATTCGACCAACTTCGGACAAACTGCTCTCGAACAACAGACAGGGCCACTTCATTCAGAGAAGGCTGTGGCATAAAACTTTTCTTTATGGGTGCAAAAAGTTCACAAAGGATAGTATTCTTGTCAACAAAGTACTGCAAGTGAAAGTAAGACACATAAATGAAGTTGTCTATTGAGTAGTGAATTGGCTAGACTCCAAATAAATAAACTCAAATCGCTTCAACTTGAACACTGTGTCAGTAGGCAACGAAAACATGGTAAAATTGTTGTGTGAGGGAACTTGAGATGATTGCTACACTGTATGACTGGTACTATACAGTGGTTGGTACCATTACTATACTGTTAGAAGTGTCAAATACTGGATAGATAACATCCACTATTGCTCCAATAGATCTTTATGCCAAATAAAAAACAACTGTCAGGAACCACTATGCTCCACAGTATATTAGAGTAACCACCAATAAGTTCAGAGGCCTTTCATGTAACCTTATTACAAGCATAACCAACAAACGTCGCACGAATGGCTCTAACGACCTGCGAGCGGTTGGCTTTGGTAGTAGCAAGCTAGGGCTTATGGATGTAGCATTAGGGCTGGGGTGTGTGTGTGTGGGGGGGGGGGGAGGGTTAAGTCATGGAGTGGGGGCACGTGGCGGTGTAGGGTTGTGGTAGAGCTGGACGGGGGCTCCAAATCGCCAGGTTGGACGGGGGAGGTCGGGAACGGGGTGGTGACTGAGCGGGTTCAAACTTTTAAGACTAAGATTACTTCACATCCAGAAAGTCTCCTGAAAACAGTTTTCAAGAATTGCATACTTAGAGACTAGAAAAGGGTAAGGCTCTAAGAAAGCTGCTCAGCCACTTAACGACCTCCAAGCGCTACCTGTTTATACCGTTTCTGAGGACGAAAAGTCAACTGGGTCTGGCGAAAAATCGGCCAAGCGAAAAATCGCATTAAAAAGACAAGCGGGCTAATATAATTGGTACAAACTTCGTTTGAGAGCAAGTAATTATTTATATTAAAATATATTCTTAGACAGAGAAACAAGTGGGACTGGAATAGAGTTCTTCCCTTCATCACATAAGGTCGGAAAATCGCAAGATCATTTGTGAGGTTGCTAGTCCACGCGTGATAACGATGACAGTTTTCCTCAAACTGAACCTTGTGATAAACAGCAGAGAAACCTCAAGAAAAGCAATAGGCGCCTCCGGCTCGAAAAAATCTAAACACAGCCGGCAGATTGCCGGAAAATAGCCGCGATAGACACTTGGGGCCTTCCATGAATTGAAACAACTAAAGAGATTAGATAGACAGATCGACCACCAGTCCTTTAATAGACCACTAGCACTAGACTTTTTGGGTTAGCTTTGGACTGTCATTTTTATGAGACACATAAGCTCTAATGAGAAAACCCTAATAGGGCTTTTCAAAATTAGGATCTTTTCTGTTTGTGCCCCCTCAGCTTAGTGGGCGCATATTATTTGCACCCCTCAGATGCACGTGCAATAAATTTTTACATAATGACTTATAATGTAATGGCACGTGCTCTATAACTGGGGGGCGCATAACGTACTGGGGCCCAAAAACGGAGAAGATCCCAAAATTAATATTCGAAATCAATCCTTGATATTGTCGAGCGCCCAGCAAACCGACCAAGTGTTATAATTATTTGCGAATTAGACCAGTTGTTGAGTGGAATTCTTCAAATATTGAAGAAAGAAAAAGATGCATTTTGTATAATTATCGAGTTAATTCTGCAAAAAGGGCAAAGTTTCAATTCTAGAAGACTTTCATACGGCAGCTAAATGCAACTAGCGCTCATTTTGCAATAAGGGAGTCTGTGTTAAGGTTTCTAGGTACTAAGTTTGGCAAATTTTAACAAAATGGACCAAAAAAGCATATTTTGCGCCATTTTTGATGAAAAAAATTTGAATTTTGAAAATTTCATCAAAAATTTTAGCCAAAAAAAATTTAAATCAAACAATTCACCAAAGCTCTTCTATCTCTAACGGTAACAACAACTCTCTGCCGTTTAAAATTTTAGATTATTTTGAATTATATTAGCGAAAATGTGCCAAATTTTAGCAAAAATTACTGAAAATGTGAACAAAAACAGTAGAATGTTCACAAAAATTTAAACCACGATAACTCCCTGTAAAACATTAAAATCGAAAAAATCTTTTTAATTCCGTATTCTACGCTGGACGGGCTTTTTAATGATACCACTCACAATTGTGTACGATGAATATATCGGTCGGCCAAAATTGACTGAACAAAAAAAACCAGTTGAGTATATAGTTCCTCCCTCCCCACTAAAGTGGGGGTCGGAACAACAATGGAAACTATACACTATTAGATAACAGATATCACTTTCAATAGCCGTCAGGAAAAAAGCAGAAAAACATCTAAAAAATTATATCATTGCACATGAACAAAAATAATCCCGAATCCGAAAACTCGTTCAAACAATTTTCTCACACTAATTTCAATTCACAATGAAAAATTTACGCTTAAAAACCACTATTTTTCACTCCCATTACTATGCGCGTGATTAAACATTCCGGTTTGGCTTTGATCACTATAATTTGACTTCTAAAATGTGTGAATAGATCTTAAAAAAAGACAGCGCCCCAATAGCGATAGCGTACAAAAGAAAGATAGAAAGAAAGAAAAGAAAGAAAGAAAGAAACATAGCTGGCAGAATGCCAGAAAATAGCCGCAATAGATTCGTAGATCGGCAGTAAAAAAAAACAGTAAAAAAGACAGACCAAAAAAATTCGTCTTTTCATTGAAGGCTGATATGTTATATTTTGATTAAAAATCTGTATAAAGTTATTGCTGCCTCTATTAGCTGATCTCAAATAACCTTCATTTAGAGTGACACACACCCATTTGACCTTATCTCTTTGAATTAAAGTAAATAAAAGTCAATTTCAAAGTGAGGAAGTCATTTTTGAGAGTGAGGTAAGTCAAGTGTGACCAAAAATTTAATCACGCGCATGAACAAAAAACTCGCTCCACTAAGAGCGAAAAATGACGTCAAACATGCATTTCAGTTGAAATTGCATGAACGAATGAACAAAAAGTGGCTGTGACGTCATATGGTCGTAACAAAAATCATGGCGACGAAATAAAAAAAAACCAAGAGAAGGCCAATAATAGCCCCAGCTATCGCTGTGCGGCTATTAAAAAGATAGAAAGAAAGAGAAAGAAAGAAAGAAAGAAAAGAAAGAAAGAAAGTAAGAAAGAAAGAAAAAGAAAGAAAAAAGAAAGAAAGAAAAGAAAGAAGGACAACAAACCTCCGTTCAGCTATCACTATGTCAGCAACTAAAAATAAAGCCCGAAGTATTGTTCCCGAACGGCAGACTGAGCTCCATTCTTTGTCATCCGAGGGGTCAAAATTTGACTGCTTCATTGCTGGGATGTGTGAAACATTACCAATGAGCATCAACTAACATAAGAGCTTATCATGGACTCTAAAACGCTTCCAGTTGCAAGATTGAATCAATGTTGTCTCACTTTTATTCGACTTTTCGTTAAAAACCGCCGCTTATTGAATTCAGCTGCTTATTAAAATTGTGACTTAGTGAGCAAATTAAACCCGACTCAACGAGAATTGGAGGGCTAAAAAACATTCCAAAGAAAAGTCAAACAAAAAAATTTTAATTAAAAGACAACTACAGTTACTGATTCCTCACACTTTGCTTTAGAGTAAATAACATAATTCGACCAACTTAGGACAAACTGCTCTCGAACAACAGGCAGGGTTACTTCATTCATAGAGGGCTGTAGCATAAAACTTTTCTTTATGGGTGCAAAAAGTTCACAAAGGATAGTATTCTTGTCAACAAAGTACTGCAAGTGAAAGTAAGACACATAAATGAAGTTGTCTATTGAGTAGTGAATTGGCTAGACTCCAAATAAATAAACTCAAATCGCTTCAACTTGAACACTGTGTCAGTAGGCAACGAAAACATGGTAAAGTTGTTGTGTGAGGGAACTTGAGATCATTGCTACACTGTATGACCGGTACCATACAGTGGGTGGTACCATTCCTATACTGTTAGAAGTGTCAAATACTGGATAGATAACATCCACTATTGCTCCAATAGATCTTTATGCCAAATAAAAAACAACTGTCAGGAACGACTATGCTCCACAGTATATTAGAGTAACCACCAATAAGTTCAGAGGCCTTTCATGTAATCTTATTACAAGCATAACCGAAAAACGTCGCGCGAATGGCTCTAACAACCTGCGAGCGGCTGGCTTTGGTAGTAGCAAGCTAGGGCTTATGGATGTAGCATTAGGGCTGGGGTGTGTGTGTGTGTGGGGGGGAGGGTTAAGTCATGGAGTGGGGGCACGTGGCGGTGTAGGGTTGTGGTAGAGCTGGACGGGGGGCTCCAAATCGCCAGGTTGGACGGGGGAGGTCGGGAACGGGGTGGTGACTGAGCGGGTTCAAACTTTTAAGACTAAGATTACTTCACATCCAGAAAGTGTCTCCTGAAAACAGTTTTCATGAATTGCATACTTAGGGACTAGAAAAGGGTAAGGCTCTAGGAAAGCTGCTCAGCCACTTAATGACCTCTAAGCGCTACCTGTTTGTACCGTTTCTGAGGACGAAAAGTCAACTGGGTCTGGCGAAAAATCGGTCAAGCGAAAAACAGCATTAAAAAGACAAGCGGACTAATATAATTGCTACAAACTTCGTTTGAGAGCAAGTAATTATTTATATTAAAATATATTCTTAGACAGAGAAACAAGTCGGACTGGAATAGAGTTCTTCCCTTCATCGCTTAAGGTCGGAACACTGCAAGATCATTTGTGAGGTTGCTAGTGCACGCGTGATAACGATGACAGTTTTCCATTTCAAACTGAACCTTGTGATAAACAGCAGAGAAACCTCAAGAAAAGCAATAGGCACCTCAGGCTCGAAAAAATCTAAACATAGCAGGCAGATTGCCGGAAAATAGCCGCGATAGACGCTTGGGGCCTTCCATGAATTGAAACACCTAAAGAGATTAGATAGACAGATCGACCACCAGTCCTTTAATAGAGCACTAGCACTAGACTTTTTGGGTTAGATTCGGACTGTATTTTTTAAGAGACACATAAGCTCTAAGGAGAAAGCCCTAATAGGGCTTTTCAAAATTAAGATCTTTTACGTTTGTGCCCCCTCAGCTAAGTGGGCGCATATTATTTGCACCCCTCAGATGCACGTGCAATAATTTTTACATAATGACTTACTATGTAATGGTACGCTCTGTAACTGTGGGGCGCATAACGTACTGGGGCCACAAACGGAGAAGATCCCAAAAATTAATATTCGAAATCAAAAACTTAAGACTCTAATAATCAAGAATTAGGGCATATATGTTTGGCACTACTTAGATGCACACTATTGACCTTTAACAAGTAAATGTTCATAAAACCTAAAGTTCCATAAGTGAGATCAGAAGTCATTTTTTTGAGTGAGATAAGTCGAAAAAGTCGATTCCAAGAAGTCAGGGTAAGACGAAACAAAAATCTGAGACGAAGTAAAAAAACATAGGACAAGTCCTGAAATACAATTTAAAGAATTGAATGAAAAACTCAGACGTACTTTACGTGACCAGCAGATCAATCGAACAATGCCAGCCAGATTACAAAAAAAATAATCTCAAAAATTTGAGAAACAAAGAATCAAAACTAAACAAAAATATACTCATTGCTAAAACTCTTGAAGCTTTTAAACCTAAGGCAAATTTTTTCCGTTTAAAAATACCTATTTCAACAATATGTTCGAAATCAATTTTTGTTCTGAAATCGGTTCACTATTATATCTGCAAGACCTGAAAACTATTCATTAGCCCTTGAAGATCGACTAACTCGAAAATGACCAAAAAATTTAAGGAAAAATAAAGAAATCAATTGCAAATTATAGGAAAATAGGAAAATATTGCTGATAATTGTGATATAAATATCTCAAAAATCATTTCTGTGTCTCTATAGGCTATCCAGTAACCCAATTCCAAGCTTTAAAAAACTCATTGGCTCATAGATCGATAGGCAAAAATTTTTAGAAAAAAAAATTCAAACTTCAAAACATAGAAATTCGTTCGATTAAAAGGTTGAAAGCCATTCAATTGCCCCCTAGCAACTATTTAATAACATACTATCAAACCCTGATGAGGTTACCTGGCTACTGAGCCAAGAAAAAATATACAAAATAAAGTTTCGAAAAAACTTGAAAAAATTGCAAATTTTATCAAAAAAACTTCAAAAAGTCGAAAAGTTGAGTTGTTGAAAACAAATTAATTGAAACTATAAACCATGCAGTAATTTATTAGCAGAACGTGGAATATGTTTTCTCGCACTTGAGAATCAACGAATATCAAAAACTGCCAAAAACTTTAGGAAACCTTAAAAAATTAGAGATTTCATCAAAAAATGCTAAAATTCGAGAAAAAAACTATGCAGTGCCCTTTTAACAAACTCAAAAGAAAATTGCCTGGTCCCTGAACCTGGGAAAAATGAAAAAATGACAAAAATTTTTAAAAACCCGAAAAAAGCTAATTTTGTCAAAAAAAATTGCTAAAATTTGTGATATTCAAAAGTTAAAACATATTCGATGGCAGCTAAAAATTTTTCAGTAATTTATTACCCAACCCTGATGAGGTTTTCTGGCTCCTGGGACTCAATCAACTTGAATAATGACAATAAATGTCATAAATATGAAAAATTTCAACTTCTGTCAAAATGCTAAAATTCATGATGGCAAAAAGTTGAAAACCATTCCATTACCACTAGATACTAAGCAGTAATCTAACATCAAACCCTTTATCAAAACCTAGAGGAGGTTTCTTGACACCTAGGGCTAAAAAAACTCAGTAAATGACAAAAATGTTCAAAAAACCTGAAAAAATTGCAAAAATTAGTATCATTTTGCGTGTTTGTGTTTGTAGTATCAAATCATAAAGCTCATAAATGGTCATGACAAGCAATTTTGTATCGCAAAATGCCGTCATCAAATTTTAAAAACCTCAACCTAAGACTAATCAAACCAAAAATCACAAAAAAACATTAAAAATTGCACCATCTTGAGGTCAAAATCTCCCAAAAATGACCTTTTAACCTTAAATTAAGGCCATCATAGCAGATGCACCACTATAAGCACTTGAAGGACTGCAAAAGCCCACTTTGGTCTTCTAATGAAACTTAATGCGCGCTGGGCTTTACCTGTTATTCCCGTTTTGAAAGATCAAAGTCATTGAAAAACGTGTGAACACATCTTATAAACATAGCCGGCAGATTGCCGGAATAGCTGCGAAAGAAGACCTGCGTGCCATATAATAGAGATAGAAATAGATACAGATCTAAACTGAAAAAAAAAATCGACGCCGCTCAAAAAAACTAGGTAAAAAACATTCAGCGATAAACTAATAACGCTTGTTAAAAGGCATTCCACAGAAGCCTCTTATTAGGGACCTTTACTGCACATATGAGTTTCTTTGACCTTAAACAAATTCAAAATAAACTTAAGTTTTAAAGTGCAAAAGTCATTTTATTGAGTGAGGTAAGTCACGTATGATCAAAATCTAATCACCCAAATAACCTAAAAACTTTTGCTAAAGCGAGTGAGAAATGACGTCACGCGCGCAAATGCCGTTGCGAGGAAGAAGTCATTCAGAAAATTGAGAGGAAAGTGAGAAAAAGAAGTCATTCAGAAGACTTTTTCAGCTTTGCTGTGTGAACAAATGTAAAACGAAAAAAGAGCGTCAGACGACGAAACAAAAAACATAGCAGGACAAGTCCTGACGTACAATTCAAAGAATTTCTATTAACTAAACAGAAAAACTAGACCTAGAATGGACTATGAGTGAATTGAGAAAACCATTTTAAAAAAAATCAGAACAAAAGAATAAGAAATAAACAGAAAATCAACGTCAAAATGCCGCATGTGAACAAAAAACCACTAGCGAGAAAGGAAAATTTAATTCAAACAAAAAGCTAGGCCTAGAATGAGCTGTGAATGGATTGGAAAACCATTTAGGAAAAAATCCGATCCAAAAAATCGAAAAAACAGTAAAAATCAGTGTGAAATTGCCGCGTGTGAACAAAAAACCACTACCGAGAAACCGAATTTTTGTTCAAACACCGTTTTCTCACTCTACTTTAAAATTCACGCCGCAAAACCACTCGCTTTTTCGCTCCATTTCCTGTTACGGCGTGACCAAAATCACTACTCCAATTTGACTTCAAAAATCATGAAAATGTGTGAACAGATCTTAAAAAAAAAGACAGCGCCCCAATGCAATTCAAATTCTTTGAATTGTAAGAAACCGAGAGCACCGCAATATAGCTTCGCTCAGCTTACAGCTTCGCAGCTATAAAAAAACACAGCGCACCAATACAATTCAAATTCTTTGAATTTTAAAAAAAATTAGGAGCGCTATAATAGCCGCCTGGAATTGAGGATGCAGCTATTAAAAACCCAATACAACTTTTTGATTCGTAAAAGGTAAAGTAAAGCCATAACACCTCAATCCGAGTTATCGACCGGTACTACAATCTGCTGCAAAATATTGCATATTGCGAAGAGATGGTAAAAATTTTGTTACATTTTTTTTTCAAACAGGTTTCTGGTAATTTATTTCTAGCCTGATTGAAATTTAAATCTAAATTTATCATTTAATTTAAGTGAGCATTTATGTAAATCTCATTAATACATGCAGTAACACTTTTGCAAGTAAGCACCCTTCAATTTACAAAAATGCACTTTTTGCTCAGATTCTGCATGCTAAATTTAGGTAACCATTGTTATATATAAACTGCTTTACAAAACAAGTGAAACTAATAACCATGTACCGCAGGCTGTAATTTTCTTTGCGCGAATAGTGGTTGAGAGGCGGCGACGAACAGTCATACGTTTCGTCATATCTGCAAAATAGTGACGGCTTTCTGGTCACTTGTTCAATATAGTTCATCAACGCAGAAACATGTTACAACAGTATGAGTAATTGGTAGTATTCATTATTTTAGGTTATAAAACTGTTGGGTATGCTATAACTCGCATCAATTCTATTTACAACTCATTGAAAACTTTTGCATTTGAAACTGAAGGGATATTTGCCTCGCCATAGTTTTTTTTAATTACTTTCTGATTTTGTCAAATAGGCAACTTAAAAAATGATTATTAAAAAATAGGCAAATTGAAAAACTGTTATTTCGTCTAATTAATACGAGAATACTAAAACATACGGCAAAGAGATGACGCACAGTTAAGTTCGAAACAATTCAAATAACCGACTGACGTCGGGCGAACTGCTCTCAACCGACCGGCGAGTGGTTGGCTTCGTCAACGGCTAGTAACGGTTTAGTGTCCCCAGGGCGCTACCTCTATATCCCGTTTCCGAATACAAAAGTCAAATGAGTGAGACGAAAAATCGGCCAACCGAAAAATTGCATAAAAGACAAACAGGATTAATAGATTTATTACAAATTGTTTTTGAGAGCAATTATCAATGGTTTCCTAAAAGTGCCTGTAAGATCATTTATGATAAAAACATTTCAACTATAACTCATTGATAATGAGGATCAGAGATGGTGACATTACGCCACATAACAGCAGCTGCAGTGCGGAATCAACAGAAAGAGAGAGAGAGAGAGAGAGAGATAAAACGTGAACGAGAAAGAGAAGGAAAGGAACCCCAACCGAAAGATAAAGGAGACAGGAATATCTTCCATGATTGGATTCGACACTGCAACTTCTAGTTTTCTAACCTTGTTAATAAATAAATCATAAAATCCCAACCATTTTTTGTCTCCAAAGTTCTGTCAAGTAACCCATCTCCGAGACTTGAAAAGTTTCGTTGGCCAGTACTGGTCGTTAAACTCAGAAACACAGGAAAAAAAAATATTAAAATTTGGAAAAAATTGCAAATTTCAACAAAATCTTGCTAAAATATAAGACATTGATATCTCAAGAACCATTTCATTGTCTCAAGAGGATATCAAGTACCCCGGTTTCAAGCCTGAAATAGTTTCATTGGCTCAAAGATCCATACGCTTGGAACAAAAATTTTCCAAAAATTGGAAAAGTTTAAATTTTATTACTTTAAAACTAAAGTTTTAAAGTTTTTAAATATTACTAAAACAGGAGTCATAAAAAATTTTGATCACAATCCCATCAACTCTAGAAACTATACAGGAGCCTATGATCAAACCTTGAGGTCCCAGGGCCTCTGTTGCCGGAAAAAATTCAAAAACATGAAAAAATTGCAAATATTTGAAAAATTGCTTAAAGTCGTGATATTAAAATCATGAAGAACATTCCATTACATCTATAAACTATGCAGAAACATATTATCAAACCCTAGAGGAAGTTCTGTGGCCCTGCAGGCTAAAGAAACCTGAAAAATACCAAAAAATATCAAAAACCTTAAAAAAAATTGCTTAAAGTTTTTAAAAAAATTGCAAAACTTGATATCAAAAAGTTGAAAATTAATCCATGACACACAAAAATTTTCCGATAACTGATTATCAAACCCTGACGGAGGATTTTTGACCCTTGATGCTCGAAAAATCTGAATAATGACTAAATGTTAAAAAATTGAAAAAAACGGCAAAAAATGGGTGCTCCCGGGGCTGATTGGGGGGTGCAACACTGGGAGTGCATCAAAAAATTGCTGAAATTTGTCATATTAAAAATTTGAAAGCTATTACATGGCAAACAAAATTTTTTCATTAACTTATTATCAAACCCGTAAGAAAGTTTTCTGCCCCTTGCGTCCGGAAAGACGTGGATAATGAATGAAAAAAATTGAAAAAATTTGCACGTTTTGTCAAAAAAGGCTAAAAATCGTGATATTAAAATGTTGAAACAATTGCACTACCATTAGAAACTAAGCAGTAACCTATTGTAACACCCTAGAGGAGGTTCCTCGACACCCAGGGCTGAAAGAACTCAAAAACTGACAAAAATTGGGGGGAGGGGGGGCAACAGTGGGAAGGGGGGCAACAGTGGTTGGGGGGGGGGGGGGGGGGGCAACAGCGCGGTGGGGTCAACAGTGGGGGTGTCTTCAACCTCTAAGAACCGCCCTTCACACCATAAGTATAAGTATGCGTCTCCAAAACAGTTTGAGCTGAAACAGAGATGAAAGACTCTACGAGCACTTAATGCCCGCTGGGAGCTACCTGTTTATCCCGTTTTTGAGGACGAAAAGTCAAAAGCGTCAGACGAAAAATCGCTCAAGCGAAAAATTGCATAAAAAAGACCGACAGGACTAATATAATTGCTACAAACTTTGTTTCAGAGCAATTAATTACAACAATGTACAGTTGAAGGCCCCACCCGCTTAGTTGGTATATAACTTTTACGCCTCAGGTGCCCGTGCTACTTTTCACATAGTAACGCGTTATATAGCAATACAATATTTATAGGGGAGCCTATTAAAAAGGGGGCGAAACATAATAGATTCAAAAAGACAAAGAATTATAGCAATATAAAATTAAAATAGAACATTAAAACTACAGAAAACGGAATAGGGCTACTGACCTCTACAAAATTTGCAGGGAACAGTCCACTTGAGCCATTGCAACTGCCCATCCACCATCCTGCATCCAAAGAGGTGTCTATGTGTGTGATGACGTCATTTGCCAAAAATGATACCTCATCGTCCCCAGCTGAAACACATACCCACATGTACTTCTGCTGTGTTATGATCTATGGTCATGATTGTAGTAACACGAGAGAATTTCGTGTCATTGCTTGAGGTTTTGAATTCTCCTCGCCGGGGTACAACTACTGAACGGCAAAAGTAAGTTAACTACAAAGTAAAAATTATATTTTTGACGCAATATTACTCCAACTTATAAGTAAATTTCAAAAATAATTTTTCTACAATTGATCCCCTGCACTAGTCCTCTCGCCAACCTATGAAAATCAGATAAAACGCGGATTTACTCGCCAAAAATCCCAATAACAAATTGGATCTATTCTGTCCCCCTCCCCCCACCTTAGTGAGATTATAATTTTACGCCGCCCCCCCCCCCCCCCCCCCCCCCAGGTGCACGTCCTATTTTCTTACATAGTAACGTGCTATATAACTTATAATTTGTAACTGGGGGCATAAAAAACACGGGGGTGGGGGAGGGCCGAAACAGAATAGATCCGACAAATTGATGAGCTCCATCCATGTTTCGAAGTGAAAAGCAAGTTGTCAAAAGATATAATATGTTTTCAGGTCTGTTCAACTATGGCTAAGTTCGCACTTGAGTTAAACATTAGAGAGAAACATAACCGAACAAACGTCCGAAGAATTGCTCTCGAACGACTAGTGGGAGCTCTAATCAATTGCAGCCTGCTTCAGTCAGGGGGGAGGAGGGAGGGAGGGAGGGAGAGGGAGCCTAAATGGGACTAAGAAGTTCAATAGTGGGCTTCAAATAACCACATTGGAGGTTAACACATACCACCATTAAGATTTTTTAAAAAGGCACCAGTTTCGGCGCACTTTTCATTTGACTTTTAGTATTAAATTTTCGCCAATTGAGTTCAGCTGCTGGAAAATGTGATTGAGAGAAAAAGACAAACGTTTACAATAATTGCTATGAACTTCGTTCAAGAGCAATTAAAAACTGTAAATTGTGGTCTTGTGAATTTTTTTTCTACTCTGAAACTTGGAAGGAGCTCATCAACTTCACATAGAGATTTTTGGCGAGTGAACGTTGCGCTATATCTGAAACTCAAAGGTAGGCGAGAGAACTAGTGTAGGGGATCAATCGTATAAAAACCTTTTTGAAATTCGGTTACAAGTCAAAAATTGAAATTTTAATCAGGTGAAGTGCTACTAGGTACTGCTCCCGAAAAAGTAGGGAGTGCTATTTTACTTTTGCCGTTCAGCATACAAATGTAACAAATTTGATAAGTGGTTACAACAAATAGCCACAAGAGAAGTCACAATGCACGGCTACTGGATTCTATCATAGACGTATGAGAAACCAACTTCAAATCTACGTAATGACTAATAAAAAAGTGAAAATATTATTCTGTCATGAAGTAGCTTAAGTAATTTAGATGAGCTCATTCAACTTGGGAAAATAGTAATTTATATAACGAAAAATCATAATGCTATGTGCGGTAAAGAGATTCATTAAAATAGGTAGGACAAAAAGGATTAGAGAAAAAACGATCAGACATTGGTATGGAAAAGTGTACGCCGTAAAACCACTAGCTTTTACCTCCATTTGATGATTCGATGCTGATCAAATAACGAATTTTGCGGAAAAAACACTGGGGTGGGGCAAAACAGAATAGATCTGACAAATTGACGATCTCCATCCATGTTTCGAAGTGAAAAGAAAGTTGTCAGAAGATATAATATGTTTTCATGTCTGATCAACTATGGCTAAGTTCGCACTTGAGTTAAACATTAGAGAGAAACATAACCGAACAAACGTCGGAATAATTGCTCTCGAACGACTAGTGGGAGCTCTAATCAATTGCAGCCTGCTTCAGTCAGGGGGGAGGAGGGAGGGAGGGAGAGGGAGCCTAAATTGGACTAAGAAGTTCAATAATGGGCTTCAAATAACATTGGATGTTCCCCTATACCACTATTAAGATTTGAAGTAAAAAATGGCACCAGTTTCGGCGCACATTTCTTTTCGCTTTTTGAAGACAATTGCCGCCAATTGAGTTCAGCTGCTTGAAATTGTGATTGAGAGAGAAATTTAGATCACACGAATCGCAAAAGTCGAGGGCGTAAAAATAACTCGCAAAATCAAAATTGTCAAGCAAAAACTTTGCATAAAAAGACAAACGTTTACAATAATTGCTATGAACTTCGTTCAAGACCAATTAAAAACTGTAAATTGTGGTCTTGTGAATTTTTTTCTACTATGAAAAATGGAAGGAGCTCATCAACTTCAAATTGAGAATTTTGGCGAGTGAACGTTGCGCTATATCTGAAACTCAAAAGTAGGCAAGAGAACTAGTGTAGGGGATAAATCGTATGAAAACCTTTTTGAAATTCGGTTACAAAACAAAAATTGAAATTTTAATCAGGGGAAGTGCTTTTTGGTACTGCCTCTGAAAAAGCAGGGAGTGCTATTTTACTTTTGCCGTTTAGCATTAAAATGTGACAAATTTGATAAGTGGTTACAACAAATAGGTACAAAAGAAGTCACAATGCAGGGCTACTGGATTCTATCATAGAAGTATGAGAAAACAACTTCAAATCTACGTAATGACTAATAAAAAAGTGAAAATATTATTCTGTCGTGAAGTAGCTTAAGTAATTTAGATGAGCTCATTCAACTTGGGAAAATAGTAATTTATATAACGAAAAATCATAATGCTATGTGCGGTAAAGAGATGCATTAAAATAGGTAGGACAAAAAGGATTATAGAAAAAACGATCAGACATTGGTATGGAAAAGTGTACGCCGTAAAACCACTAGCTTTTACCTCCATTTGATGATTCGATGCTGATCAAATAACGAATTTTGCGGAAAAACACTGGGGTGGGGCGAAACAGAATAGATCTGACAAATTGATGATCTCCATCCATGTTTCGAAGTGAAAAGAAAGTTGTCAGAAGATATAATATTTTTTCAAGTCTGATCAACTATGGCTAAGTTCGCACTTGCGTTAAACATTAGAAAGAAACATAACCGAACAAACGTCCGAAGAATTGCTCTCGAACGACTAGTGGGAGCTCTAATCAATTGCAGCCTGCTTCAGTCAGGGGGGAGGAGGGAGGGAGGGAGGGAGAGGGAGCCTAAATGGGACTAAGAAGTTCAATAGTGGGCTTCAAATAACCACATTGGAGGTTAACACATACCACCATTAAGATTTTTTAAAAAGGCACCAGTTTCGGCGCACTTTTCATTTGACTTTTAGTATTAAATTTCCGCCAATTGAGTTCAGCTGCTGGAAAATGTGATTGAGAGAAAAAGACAAACGTTTACAATAATTGCTATGAACTTCGTTCAAGAGCAATTAAAAACTGTAAATTGTGGTCTTGTGATTTTTTTTTCTACTCTGAAACTTGGAAGGAGCTCATCAACTTCACATAGAGATTTTTGGCGAGTGAACGTTGCGCTATATCTGAAACTCAAAGGTAGGCGAGAGAACTAGTGTAGGGGATCAATCGTATAAAAACCTTTTTGAAATTCGGTTACAAGTCAAAAATTGAAAGTTTAATCAGGTGAAGTGCTACTAGGTACTGCTCCCGAAAAAGTAGGGAGTGCTATTTTACTTTTGCCGTTCAGCATACAAATGTAACAAATTTGATAAGTGGTTACAACAAATAGTCACAAGAGAAGTCACAATGCACGGCTACTGGATTCTATCATAGACGTATGAGAAACCAACTTCAAATCTACGTAATGACTAATAAAAAAGTGAAAATATTATTCTGTCATGAAGTAGCTTAAGTAATTTAGATGAGCTCATTCAACTTGGGAAAATAGTAATTTATATAACGAAAAATCATAAAGCTATGTGCGGTAAAGAGATTCATTAAAATAGGTAGGACAAAAAGGATTAGAGAAAAAACGATCAGACATTGGTATGGAAAAGTGTACGCCGTAAAACCACTAGCTTTTACCTCCATTTGATGATTCGATGCTGATCAAATAACGAATTTTGCGGAAAAAACACTGGGGTGGGGCAAAACAGAATAGATCTGACAAATTGACGATCTCCATCCATGTTTCGAAGTGAAAAGAAAGTTGTCAGAAGATATAATATGTTTTCATGTCTGATCAACTATGGCTAAGTTCGCACTTGAGTTAAACATTAGAGAGAAACATAACCGAACAAACGTCGGAATAATTGCTCTCGAACGACTAGTGGGAGCTCTAATCAATTGCAGCCTGCTTCAGTCAGGGGGGAGGAGGGAGGGAGGGAGAGGGAGCCTAAATTGGACTAAGAAGTTCAATAATGGGCTTCAAATAACATTGGATGTTCCCCTATACCACTATTAAGATTTGAAGTAAAAAATGGCACCAGTTTCGGCGCACATTTCTTTTCGCTTTTTGAAGACAATTGCCGCCAATTGAGTTCAGCTGCTTGAAATTGTGATTGAGAGAGAAATTTAGATCACACGAATCGCAAAAGTCGAGGGCGTAAAAATAACTCGCAAAATCAAAATTGTCAAGCAAAAACTTTGCATAAAAAGACAAACGTTTACAATAATTGCTATGAACTTCGTTCAAGACCAATTAAAAACTGTAAATTGTGGTCTTGTGATTTTTTTTCTACTATGAAAAATGGAAGGAGCTCATCAACTTCAAATTGAGAATTTTGGCGAGTGAACGTTGCGCTATATCTGAAACTCAAAAGTAGGCAAGAGAACTAGTGTAGGGGATAAATCGTATGAAAACCTTTTTGAAATTCGGTTACAAAACAAAAATTGAAATTTTAATCAGGGGAAGTGCTTTTTGGTACTGCCTCTGAAAAAGCAGGGAGTGCTATTTTACTTTTGCCGTTTAGCATTAAAATGTGACAAATTTGATAAGTGGTTACAACAAATAGGTACAAAAGAAGTCACAATGCAGGGCTACTGGATTCTATCATAGAAGTATGAGAAAACAACTTCAAATCTACGTAATGACTAATAAAAAAGTGAAAATATTATTCTGTCGTGAAGTAGCTTAAGTAATTTAGATGAGCTCATTCAACTTGGGAAAATAGTAATTTATATAACGAAAAATCATAATGCTATGTGCGGTAAAGAGATGCATTAAAATAGGTAGGACAAAAAGGATTATAGAAAAAACGATCAGACATTGGTATGGAAAAGTGTACGCCGTAAAACCACTAGCTTTTACCTCCATTTGATGATTCGATGCTGATCAAATAACGAATTTTGCGGAAAAAACACTGGGGTGGGGCGAAACAGAATAGATCTGACAAATTGATGATCTCCATCCATGTTTCGAAGTGAAAAGAAAGTTGTCAGAAGATATAATATTTTTTCAAGTCTGATCAACTATGGCTAAGTTCGCACTTGCGTTAAACATTAGAAAGAAACATAACCGAACAAACGTCCGAAGAATTGCTCTCGAACGACTAGTGGGAGCTCTAATCAATTGCAGCCTGCTTCAGTCAGGGGGGAGGAGGGAGGGAGGGAGGGAGAGGGAGCCTAAATTGGACTAAGAAGTTCAATAGTGGGCTTCAAATAACATTGGATGTTCCCCTATACCACTATTAAGATTTGAAGTAAAAAATGGCACCAGTTTCGGCGCACATTTCTTTTCGCTTTTTGGAGACAATTGCCGCCAATTGAGTTCAGCTGCTTGAAATTGTGATTTAGAGAAATTTAGATCACACGAATTGCAAAAATCACTCGCAAAGTCAAAATTGTTAAGCAAAAATTTTGAAAAAAGACACAATTTTACAATAATTGCTATGAACTTCGTTCAAGAGCAATTAAAAACTGTAAATTGTTGTCTTGTGAATTTTTTTCTCCACTGAAAATTGGAAGGAGCTCATCAACTTCAAATTGAGAATTTTGGCGAGTGAACGTTGCGCTATATCTGAAACTCAAAAGTAGGCAAGAGAACTAGTGTAGGGGATAAATCGTATGAAAACCTTTTTGAAATTCGGTTACAAAACAAAAATTGAAATTTTAATCAGGGGAAGTGCTACTAGGTACTGCCTCTGAAAAAGCAGGGAGTGCTATTTTACTTTCGCCGTTTAGCATACAAATGTGACAAATTTGATAAGTGGTTACAACAAATAGGTACAAAAGAAGTCACAATGCAGGGCTACTGGATTCTATCACAGAAGTATGAGAAAACAACTTCAAATCTACGTAGTGACTACTAAAAAAGTGAAAATATAATTCTGTCGTGAAGTAGCTTAAGTAAATTAGATGAGCTCATTCAGCTTGGGAAAATAGTAATTTATATAACGAAAAATCATAATGCTATGTGTGGTAAAGTCATGCATTAAAATAGGTCGGACAAAAACGATTAGAGAAAAAACGATCAGACAAAAAACGATCAGACATTGGTATGGAAAAGACTACGCCGTAAAACCACTAGCTTTTACCTTCATTTGATGATTCGATGTTGATCAAATAACAAATTTCGCGAAAACACTGGGGGGCTAAACAGAATAGATCCGACAAATTGATGATCTCCATCCATGTTTCGAAGTGAAAAGAAAGTTGTCAGAAGATATAATATGTTTTCATGTCTGATCAACTATGGCTAAGTTCGCACTTGAGTTAAACATTAGAGAGAAACATAACCGAACAAACGTCGGAATAATTGCTCTCGAACGACTAGTGGGAGCTCTAATCAATTGCAGCCTGCTACAGTCAGGGGGAGGAGGAGGAGGGAGAGGGAGCCTAAATTGGACTAAGAAGTTCAATAGTGGGCTTCAAAAAACATAGGAGGTTCACATATACCACTATTAAGATTTGAAGTAAAAAATGGCACCAGTTTCGGCGCACATTTCATTTCGCTTTTAGTAGAAAATTGCCGCCAATTGAGTTCAGCTGCTTGAAATTGTGATTGAGAGAGAAATTTAGATCACACGAATCGCAAAAAGTGGAGGGCGTAAAAGTCACTCGCAGAGTCAAAATTGTCAAGCAAAACTTTTGCATAAAAAAAGACACACACGTTTACAATAATTGCTATGAACTTCGTTCAAGAGCAATTAACAAACTTGCTTTCTTATGGAAATAGCAGTTGGAAATGACATCTCCTTACATAAAAAGGCCACTTAGTTTTAAATTCCATGGCAATACGTTATTCTTGCATTCAAAAAGTTTGGGATCTGGGGAACTAACCTTATCCTGCCTGTCTTTCTGCACTCCGTCTTGGCCTCCGAAGCCCAATTTGTTGTCGACAACTGAAGAATGTTTGCTGATTTCTGCCTTGTAGCTTGAGTCCGTTTACAAAATTGCAATGACCTTCGTTCAAGAGCAATTAAAAACTGTAAATTGTGGTCTTGTAACAATTTTTTTACTCTGAAACTTGGATGGAGCTCATCAACTTCACATTAAGATTTTTGGCGGGTGAACGTTGCGTTATATCTGAATTTCAAAATTAGGCGAGAGAACCAGTGTAGTGGATCAATAGTATCATAGCCGGCAGATTGCCGGAATAGCTGCGAACGAATAGACCTGCGTGCCATATAATAGAAATAGAAACAGATACAGATCTAAATTGAAAAAAAGTGACGCCGCTCAAAAAACTGAGCTAAAAAACATTCAGCGATAAATTAATAAAGCTTGTTAAAATTCAATTCACAGAAGCCTCTTATTAGGGACCTTTACTGCATATATGAGTTCCTTTGACCTTAAACAAATTCAAATTAACCTTAAGTTTTAAAGTGCAAAAGTCATTTTATTGAGTGAGGTAAGTCACGTATGATCAAAATCTAATCCCGCAAATAACCTAAAAACTTTTGCTAAAGCGAGTGAGAAATGACGTCACGCGCACAAATGCCGTTAGTGAGAAGAAGAAGTCATTCAGAAAATTTGACTTTTTCAACTTTGCTGTGTGAACAAATGTAAAACGAAAAAAGAGCGTCAGACGACGAAACAAAAAAACCAAGAGCACCGCAATATAGCTACGCTCAGCTTACAGCTTCGCAGCTATAATAAAAACCTTTTCGAAAATCGGTTACGTCAAAAATTGAAATTTTAATAAGGGCAAGTGGTACTAGGTACTGCTCACGTAAAGTAGGGAGTGCTAACTTACTTTTGCCGTTCAGTATACAAATGCGTCAATTTTGATTAGTGGTTACAACAAATAGGTACAAGAGAAGTCACAATGCACAGCTACTGCATTCTATCATAGACGTTTGAGAAATCAACTTCAAATCTACGTAGTGACTACTAAAAAAGTGAAAACAAAATTCTGTCGTGAAGTAGCTTAAGTAATTTAGCTGAGCTCATTCAACTTGGGAAAAGAGAAATTTATATAACGAAAAATCATGATGCCATGTGTGGTAAAGTCATGCAAAGATTAAAATAGATCAGACAAAAAACTATTACACAAATAAACGATCAGACAAAAAACGATCATACATTGGTATGGAAACGTTAACTCGGTAAAACACTAGCCTTTACATCCATTTGATGATTCGATGTTGCTCAAATAACGAATTTCGCTCAAACGACAGGCTTACGCATAATAAAAAGCGCTAACTGACCCTTCAAACCATAAATACTTGCATCCTCAAGCTTGCCTACGCAGCTGAATTGTCAACTTAGCGTCCACGTTGGCTATAAAAGAGGTTCTCAGAAACTAA
Organism: Convolutriloba macropyga; assembly: GCF_964194025.1. Taxonomy (NCBI): domain Eukaryota; kingdom Metazoa; phylum Xenacoelomorpha; order Acoela; family Convolutidae; genus Convolutriloba; species Convolutriloba macropyga. The sequence continues at coordinate 1,400,365 of NC_134470.1, forward strand.
TTGCCCTCAGAGGCTTTACCAGTTTATCCCTATTCTTTTGGCAAAAAGTCAAACCACTTAAGCCAAAAAAAATAAATTCAAAGTACCAAAACATTAAATGCAATGCAAACTCGGATAAACAAAAGACAAATTCGGGCATGTGAACAAATATAGCCATCAGATTTCCGAAACACGTGCGAAACAGTTTTTGCGATGTAAAACATAGATAGCAACAGATACAAAATTGAGTTGTAGTTACCAACCTTTGTAAATAAAACGTTTTCAAACTAAAAGTTATTTTCAAAAAAAAACTCAAATTTATTGCTTATTTTGGTCGCAATACTATATTCTTAAAATTGATCATTATAAATGACCCCTATATCGACTTTGAAAGGGGTTAGAGTGATCAAGCTTTATCAAGCTAGAAGTGATTTAGCGAAAGAGGTAAGTCAGTTATGACAAACATACCCGACAAATTGCCGGAAAATAGCCGCCGTTGATTCCAATAATCATGATTGGGATTCAAAGAATAGAAGATATTGAAATAAGATTTGTACAAAAACATTTTTTTAAGTCCGATTTATTTTGATGGCATTTCGTAATTGAACATACTTCTGTTTCTTAGAGAGAGGCTACAGGGGCTACTATCAATACCAATAAGCATTAGAGATGGCAACTAAGACTTATAGGAACGACGTTCAAATAGCGGTCATCTAAAATTGGGCTTTATGGGTTTATCCCGTTTCTAGTTCTGACTTCATTTTTTATACTCTGTTCATTTTGAATTGCTTTGCTGAGCAACTGATGTTCAAAATCAATTTTAGCAGAATGAGAGAAGAGAGAAACTAACTTAGAGAAGTCAAAAAGATTTCACGCAAAATGTTGAAAAAGCGGCAAAAAGAGGTAAAGCGAAACATTTTTTTGTTGAAAGAAAGTAAAAAAAACATAGCAGGACAAGCCCTGACGTACAATTCAAAGGATTTTTATTGACTAAACAGAAAACTAGACCTAGAAGGGACTATGAATGGATTCGAAAAACCATTAAGAAAAAAATCCAATCCAAAAAATTGAAAAAGAAGTAAAAATCAAACTGAAATTGCCGCATGTGAACAAAAAAAACCACTAGCGAGAAAGCGAATTTTTGTTCAAACACCGTTTTCTCACTCCTTTTTAAAATTAGAGCAAAAAAATTTCACGCCGCAAAACCACTCGCTTTTTCGCTCCACTTCCTGTTTCGGCGTGACTAAAATCACTTCTCCAATTTGACTTCAAAAATCAAAAACGTGTGAACAGATCTTTGAAAGACAACGCCCCAATACAATTCAAATTCTTTAAATTGTAAAGGAGTTGTGCATACGCTAATTACATTCTAAACTCTTAAAAATGACCTTTTAATATTAAATTAAGGCCATCCTTGTAGCTGCACCACTCTAAGCACTCAAAGGACGACTAAAACCTACTTTGGGCCTCTAGTGAAACTTAATGCCCGCGGGGCTTCACCTGTTTATCCCGTTTTGAAAGATCAAAGTCATAGAAAAATGCGTGAACACATTTAAAAAAACAGCGCCCAAATACAATTCAAATTCTTTGAATTGTAAAAAAAAATAGGAGCGCTATAATAGCCGGCTGCGAAGATGAGGGCTATTAAAAAACAATTTATTGCCAGTTCATCTTACAACTTACAGCCAATTAGTTTTAAAAATTACGTCACGCGTATAAAAGCAGCAAAAGTGAAAATGGCGGTATGAAAAGAATTTCGGCGTGCAAAGTTTGCGGAGTGAACAAATTAAAACGAAAAAGGCCGTCAGATGACGAAACAAAAACAAAAACCAAGATCACCTTAATATAGCTACACTCAGCTTAGCGCTCCGCAGCTATAAAAACAACTGTGCTTATACATATTTTCACTATATTAAAATTAGAAAACAAGACAGAAAAAAACACTGATTTTTCGCTCCACTTCCTGCCTCTGCCTAATCTAAATCAACACTCAGAGTAAACAATTGAGTTCAAAAAAATAGCAGTCAGAATTTAGCTGCAGTGCATAGTTGAAAACCAATGAAGCCCACTGAAAAGATAAGACTTTTGAGGTAGAGAAAAGTTTTTTTAAGGCAAATGTATCGCAATTTCATAAATATTGCCAGTGAAAACAATGTCCACAGTGTTGCCCAGCCATGGCGTGCCAAAAATGAACTAGTATCACAAAGACACACCATAAAAAATAAACCGCAGGCATAACCCGCACACCATTCTCACCTGCAGTGTAGTCAAATTGAGCCACAGCACAGAGACCATCTGAGGGACTAACAACTGGCTGCGCTTCCCGTTGTTCCACAGTTCCATTAGTGTCAACGTCCAGGGAACTTGGAACTGCGTTCGCTGCAACTGTGCTAGCCTGCTGTTCTTGACGTTCTTTTTCTTCCTTCTCCAGTCTCAGCTTTTCCATCTCGGCAGCGGCCGCTTTTTGTTGCTGTTCTATCATAGCCCTTCTCTCCTCAAACTGACGAGCACGTTCTGCCTCAGCCTGCTCTTGTTCAGCTTGTCGCCTCTGCTGTTCAATTTGTTCAGCAGCAGAGTTATCCACTGAGGGCACTGATGGTTGTGGATCGACTAAAACGATGAAAAGGAGTTCAGATTTTGAAAGACCACTTAGCACAATTGACAATCAAAAAACATACAAAAAACGTCAACGAGACCCGAATAATTTTTTGAGAGCAATAATTAGAGTCAAGTAAGACGTATCATCAGTAGTCTCGTTAAACTAGTATTTAGGTGTCAAAATATTGTGAAATAATTTAAGGTAGTTGAACTATTCCTATTTAAAATTTTTTCATTTCTTTACATTAATTTTGGTCTTTTTAAAAGATCATGGGTATTTTTACTACTACGTTGACTGAATCAGTTTTTAGATTGAAAGCTCTTATTTGTTTCTCTCGAATTTCTAATTGAAAGATACTGATGTTTTTACCAGTAGCAATGGGCGCAGGGGGTGCCTTTGGTCTTGTAGGTGCCGGTCTCGGCAGAGGTGGTTGTGATGACTGTGTTGTTGGCTTCTGGTTGAACTGCGATGCTGTTGCGGACACTTTGGACCTCTCAGCTACCAACTGTCTCGCTTCTTCTGCTCTGCTCATTGCAGGCTTATTAGATACCACTGATGACGAGGTGGCACTGAAAATAGACCAACATTTAACCTCATATAGTAGAAAATGAAAAACTTTCCGCTTAATCAACTCGATGGTGACATGGAACTTTGACATTGGTCCATCGTACTTACTTTTTACATTTTGTTCACATGGAATTCCCCAAGGTTGCACGCTCAGAGACCTGATTATATACCGTAAAATTGTCTCAACAATTCGCCCATTAACAATTTAGGGCGTAACTACTTCCTGCTGCAGAAGACATATCTTCGTTTTCAACAATTCTTGGCAATATATGTGACATTTTGTAGAAATATAGTATTTGGACAACAACTTCTCTCCTTCTCTAAGTAAACTTAGTAGACTGATGTTGCTGCCGCTGCAAATTTCATTCAACGTCTTCTAAGTTGGGGTGAGATAAAAAACATTCTGATTCCTTCTAAGTTATGAGTTTTTTGGATTTCTACCTGTAGTTTTCAGATGTTGATTGACTTTTATTTCTGGCTTGCTGTTCCTCTCTCTCCTTCCTCTCTTGTTCAGCTCTGGCCGCCCTGTACTTCGCCACACTATCTGTCGTCTGTTCAGTCTAAACAGTTGCCACACACTCGTATTTATGTTATTTTAAGTAGCTCCTATTGAGAAACTTCCAAAAAATATATTAACACAAAGCAAAGCCCTCAAAAACTATCGTGCAAAATGTGTACAGGAACTATGTCCCAAACAATCTATCCCCCAAAATCTATTGATTGCGTAAGTACCAAATGTATATAGTTTTTGTAGTTAGATGTTCTCATCGGTCACAAGAAATCGGCAATCTCAAACATAGCTTGCAAATTGCCAGAAAATAGATGCCGCAATAGCTTCATAGATCTGAAGTCTCAAAAAAAGGTAACAAAGACAGACCAAAAAAGAAACTTCTTCTTTTCATTAAGGGCTCAGATGTTAAAATTTTGATTAGGAATCTGTATAACTTATTGCTGTTTCTACATTCTGCTTTTAAATAACCTTCAATTAGAGTGACAAGCACTCATTTGACCTTATCTCTTTTAATTAAAGCAAAGAAAAGTCAATTTCAGAGTGAGGAAGTCATTTTTAAGAGTGAGGTAAGTCACGTGTGCCCAAAAATTTAATCACGCGAATGAACAAAAAACTAGCTCCACTCAGAGTGAATAATGACGTCACGCATGCAATTCAGTTGAAATTGCATGAGCGAATGAACAAAAAGCAGATTTGAAGTGGTTGTGACGTCATATGGTCGAAACAAAAATCTTGACGACGAAATAAATAAACATAGCAGGACAAGTCCTGACGTACAATTCAAAGAATTTTCATTGACTAAACAGAAAACTAGACCAAGAACGGAATATGAATAGATTGGAAAAACCATTTAGAAAAAAATCCGATCCAAAAAATCGAAAAAACCGTAAAAATCAAAGTGAAATTGCCGCATGTGAACAAAAAACCACTAGCGAGAAAGCGAATTTTTGTTCAAACCCCCGTTTTCTCACTCTACTTTGAATTTAGATCGAAAAAATTTCACGCCGCAAAACCACTCGCTTTTTCGCTCCACTTCCTGTTTCGGCGTGACCAAAATCACTACTCCAATTTGACTTCAAAAATCATGAAAATATGTGAACAGATCTTAAAAAAAAAGACAGCGCCCCAATACAATTCAAATTCTTTGAATTGTAAAAAAAACCAAGAGAAGGCCAATAATAGCCTCAGCTATCGCTTCGCGGCTATTAAAAATCATTGTCTCAAAACTCAATTGAGAGCAATAATTCATAATCCCTTTTATCAGTTCGAAGATTTCAGAAACCTGACGGCTTTCTAAATTTTTAAATATCCTTTGCTGCATGCATATGAATAACCTAAACCCTACTTTGCGTCCCCCCAAGTATTTTCTCTAATCTCGTCCCAGATGTAGATTCAAGAAATTCAGTGCAACAGAAGTCTTACTTTTGGTTTTTCAAACATAGACTTCATGTTGCCAACAGAGACTCCTGACTGAGGTCTGGGCTTTGAGGGCAGAGCTGGCTTCACATCACCACCCTCCCAGCCATGTGCAGACGTGTCCTTTCTGTCTGATTGGACGCCATACTTCCCACCGAAGCCTTTGGAGCCGTCTAAAAATACTTGAATTAAATCGACGCCAATGAGGATCTGGTAGAGTCAAAACTGATCCCATCTTTACAGATTTTTGGGTTCTGGGTTTCCACAAGCAAAATAGCAAGCGCTAGAAAAAAAATAGAAAGATAAACTTCTCAAGAATGAGAAAATGACAAAATGCTTTTTAGAGTCGAATTATGAGATTAAATTGAGAGATCTGATTAGAAGATCAAGATGGCGATTTGGATTTGTGAGATGAAAAAGCAGAAAAAAACTGATCAAACGTTTTCAGAAAAAGGAACGCTTAAAGAGCATAAATTACGCGAACCGACTAACGTTGGATGAGCAATTGAAATCACTCAAACTGAAAGAGCGAAGCTTGAAATAGTTACTTGAAGCCACAGAATGTTCTAGAACAAAAGCGCAAAAATGGTCAAGCGAAAATTTTGCATAAAATAGACCAACACGTTTACAATATGTGCTTCAAACTTCGTTCGAGAGCAATTAAAAAAGTGGACAAAATGAAAGTCAGCACATCTTACAAAAGAGCAGAGCACCAATATAATAACATACCATTGATGGCGGGCAACGGTTGGGGGGTCCTTTGCTTACAAGGGGGACACGTCTTTAAGGGCTGAACGATGTGCAAGGGTGGGGTGGGGATTGGCGGGCTGATGTGGGAGAGGTTTGAAGTGGCGGGGGGTTGGGGTGTGGAAAACGGGGGGAGCGCTCAACCTCTAAGAACCGCGTTCACATCATGCGTATACGTCTCCAAAACATTTTCTGTGAATCGCATACGCGGAGACTAGTGAGCTGAAAGGCTCTATGAGAACTTAATTCCCACTGGGCGCTACCTCTTTATCCCGTTTTTGAGGACGAAAAGTCAAATGCGTCAGACAAAAAATCGGTCACGAGAAAAATCGCATAAAAAAGACCAACAGGATTATAATAATCGCTACAAACTTCGATTGAGCTCAATTAATAACATCTGAACTTTGAATTGATGTCTGCTCGACAGTTTGGGAGAAACGCACTCTTAGAGACTGCTGAGGCTTGCAGAGAACTTCGCAGTCATTTAATGCCCTCGGGTTTTATGTGTATCGTTTCTCAAGACCAAAGTTCACTAAATTTGTTGATACGAAAAAACCACAAGACGAAAAATCGGTAACACGAAAACATGTCATAGCAGGACTAAAATAATTGGTTGAAAGTAATTAGAAAAAAGCTGGCCTGTATCAGAATCAGCATCACAGAGATTAGTAAAACTCTAAAGAAATGCTCCAGGATTTGATGCCTCCCAGCTTTATCAGTGTATTCCATTTCTTTCGATGGAAAGTCTACCATGTCAGTCAAAAAGATCGCTTCAAAAACAGAAACATAGCACAAATAATTGCTGAAAACGTTGTTTGCGGGCAATTAATCTTTTATCGATAACTTTTTTATCGCACAACGTAATTCATTTCAATTATCAATTCCAACAGCCTTCAAAGTTCGCATTTCGTTCCGATTAGCTTACCAGTTTGTGAGGCATGTTTTGCGGTTTGTGCCTTGTAAGACCATGTCTCAGCAGAGGCATCCTTCCTGTCATGCTGCACTCCGAACTTGCCACCAAAGCCTTTCTTGTAGTCGCTTTGGGACTGGTGCTTCTTCGCATCCTCTTTGTAACTGAAGTCGGCTGCTGACTGTAAAACACGCTAGCCCATTTTAGCAGAGAAATTTAGTGCTTGCTAGTATTGTTGGATAATGCCATCGAACAAAATTACACTGCATTGGGTTTGAGGATTCCGTTCTTGATTTAAAAAAAAACAATCAGACATTAAATATGACGAATGAGTTCACTGAATTGAATTATCCAGTTTCGGTGCAGCTTTCTAATAAATGTTTTTCAATGGTATTTTCACAAAGTGTTGATACGAGCGCACATGTGTTCCGTTTTCTCCGCAACAATTTTTATATACGTTTTATAGAAGCAACTAAGCTGCAGTACGCAGCCATAAAACATAACCGACTTACGTCGGACGAATTGCTCTCAAACGACCGGTAAGAGATTGCCTTCGGTAGTAGCCATCCCATCTGGGGCTTGGAAATGCTATCTTCAGTTGGGTGGTAGTGGTGGGGGGGGGGGTGACAGAGAGGGCGAGTCCATCTATAAGAAGCACCCTTCACTATGAATTTCGGTGAATCTCTTCAATTATTTCGGTGAATCGCACACTTCAAGTCTAGTAAAGCTGTAAGAGAGTTGCTCATCGACTTATTGCCCTCCGGGCTTTACCTGTTTATCCCGTTTTAGAGGATGAAAAATTAAAAACGTCCGAGAAATTGTTGATGAAAAAATTGCATAAAAAACAACAGAGGACTGATTTAAATGATAAAATCTTCGTTCGAGAGCAATTGATAATCTTAAAAGAGAAGACATTAAACATTCACAGTTTTACAGCGAGGGTGTTAAGTTGGGGGGTTTGCGTAGTTGGGTCTGTTATGGGAAAAGTGCTCAAAATGACCATTCGACATATCAACAGCAATTCATAATTACTATACATTAGAAACTAAGTTACTGTTCAAATTTCGATACATAACCGAATAACGTAAGGCAAATTGCTCTCAGGGCGAATTGCTCTCAACAAACCGTCAGCAACTGGCGTCGGTAGTACCCAGCTTGGGCTTAGATGCTACCACGGGGTGGGAGGGTGAGCAATTAGGGTGGGGCTGGGGTTAAGCGATGTGGGAAGAGGGGGTAGGGTTGGGAGGGCTGCACGAGAAGGGGTACAAATCGCCAGGTGGAGGAAGTGTAATAGGGTTGTGTTAGGGGGGGGGGGGGGTTATTGAGGACATTCTATAAATAAATTCACAAAACATCTTTCAACCAAACGAAATTCACCAATCAACTCATAGTGATCCACGATAATTTTCTAAAAGATTCAATGTTTGTCATCTGTTGAGGTAGACTTACTTTTACAATAATTCCAAGAATCTGCCACTTCGCACAAAAAATTTTCGGTGGCTCACTCACGTCAATAAGTTCACGATGAATGATCTTCTCGTGCGTGTTTTTTATACATATCTAGAGCAAAACTTGCTGCAAACAATTTTCTCAGCATAAAAACCAAAATTTATCATCCCTCGCAATATCATTGACATCAATGTACGGTTAAACCGTTTTATTACATTAGCATTTATTCTCAAGATGAAACATAACCGACTAAACGTCGGAAGAATTGCTCTGGAACAACTAATGGGAGCTCTAATCAATTGCAACCTGCTTCAGTCCGGGGTGGGGGGGAGGTAGCCTAAATGGGACTCAGAAGTTCAATAGTGGGCTTCAAATAACCACATTGGAGGTTAACATATACCACTATTAAGATTTAAAGTAAAATGGCATCAGTTTTGGCGCATTTTTCATTTCACTTTTAGTAATAAATTGCCAACAATTGAGTTCAGCTGCTTGAAATTGTGATTGAGAGAGAAATTTAGATCACACGAATCGCAAAAAGTCGAGGGCGTAAAAGTCATTCGAAAAGTCAAAATTGTCAAGCGAAAATTTTGCATAAAAAGACAAACGTCTACAATACTTGCTATGAACTTCGTTCAAGAGCAATTAAAAAATGTAAATTCTGCTCTTGCGACTATTCTTTTTATTCTTAAACTTGGATGGAGCTCATCAACTTCACATTGAGATTTTTGGCGAGTGAACGTTGCGTTAAATCTGAATTTCAAAGGTAGGCGAGAAAACTAGTGTAGTGGATCGATCGTATAAAAACCTTTTCGAAATCCGGTTACAAGTCAAAAAGTGAAATTTTAATCAGGGGAAGTGCTACTAGGTACTGTTCCCGTAAAGTAGGGAATGCTAACTTCTTTTGCCGTTCAGTATACAAATGTGACAATTTTGATAAGTGGTTACAACAAATAGGTACAAGAGAAGTCAAAATGCACGGCTATTGGATTCTATCATAGAAGTATGAGAAATCAACTTCAAACCTACGTAGTGACTAAAAAAAAGTGAAAATAAAATTCTGTCGTGAAGTAGCTTAAGTAATTTAGATGAGCTCATTCAACTTGGGAAAAGAGTAATTTATATAACGAAAAATCATGATGCCATGTGTGGTAAAGTCATGCAAACATTAAAATAGGTCAGACAAAAACGATTAGAGAAAAAACGATCAGACATTGGTATCGAAAAGTGTAGGCCGTAAAACCACTAGCTTTTACCTCCATTTGATGATTCGATGTTGCTCAAATAACGGATTTCGCGTAAAAAACACTGGTGGTGGTGGGGGGGGGGGGGCGAAACAGAATAGATCCGACAAATTGATTATCTCCAACCATGTTTCGAAGTGAAAAGAAAGTTGTCAGAAGATATAATATGTTTTCACGTCTGTTCAACTATGGCTAAGTTCGCACTTGAGTTAAACATTTGAGAGAAACATAACCGACCAAACGTCGGAAGAATTGCTCTCGAACGACCAGAGGGAGCTCTAATCAATTGCATCCTGCTTCAGTTGGGGGGGGGGGGGGAGGGAGGGAGAGGGAGCCTAAATGGGACTAAGAAGATCAATATTGGGCTTCAAATAACATTAGAGGTTAAGATATCCCTTAATTAAGATTTAAAGTGAAAAATGGCACCAGTTTCGGCGCATTTTTCATTTGACTTTTAGTATTAAATTGCCGCCAATTGAGTTCAGCTGCTTGAAATTGTGATTGAGAGGGAATTTTAGATCACGCAAAACGCAAAAAGTCAAAAGCGTAAAAGTCACTCGAAAAGTCAAAACCATCAAGCGAAAAATTTTGTATAAAAAAAGACACACACGTTTTCAAAAATTGCTATGACCTTCGTTCAAGAGCAATTAACAAACTTGTTTTCTTATGGAAATAGCAGTTGACAATGACATCTCCTTACATAAAAAGGCCGCTTAGTTTTAAATTCCATGGCAATACGTTATTCTTGCATTCAATTAGTAGTAGTTCGGGATCTGAGCAACTAACCTTATCCTGTCTGTCTTTCTGCACTCCGTATTTGCCACCGAAGCCCACTTTGTTGTCCACGACTGAAGAGTGTTTGCTGATTTCTGCCTTGTAGCTTGAGTCCATCGCATGCTAAGCACACTTACATTCGAACAATTCTAACAATTCTAGCTAACAAATCTAATCCGCGTCTATCATCTCGACATGACTACCTAGATTTAGATACCAGCAGCTGCAACTCAAGTTATTGCTGCAACTAAAACCTAAATTTATTGACACTGCGCTTTGGTCTACCTTTGTTGAATAGTTAGTCCGAGAGCAGTATATCTTTTTAAAGGTAACAGGTCTTCTTATATTGTAGAATGTTAGCACTAGTACAAATAAACTAGTACTATGAGCCGACTAGGACAGCTCTGCTTGAAAAGAGGATTTATTGACAATATCGGACCACAATATCTCAAACTCTGGTGTAAACGAAGAAACCGAAACAATTAGCTGCACTGATTGTTCTAAGATGTCCATTTGCAACATAATCTGTGCAGTTTTCAACATTTCCAATTAAAATTCCGATACTATACTATAATTAGAAAAATCTGATATCTTCCGTTAGTGTGCCCCACTCCCCCGTTTTACAGCGTTTGCGCTTGTCATCACATTGTAAATCATGTTACAAAAAAGCATGTGTACTCGCAAGGGTTGCAAATCTAGGGTGGGGACATCTAGGGTAGAGAGTAGATCCGATTCTGTAAATTTAAGCAGAATCAGTGTCAACTAACTTTGTCCATTCTGTCTTTCTCAACCCCAAATTTTCCTCCGTAGCCATACGAGCTCTGATAGCCTGTCTCAGACTTCTTGTCCTTGTCACTGCTCAGCACTTTCTCACGTAGCTGTAACATCCTAAAAAGTAAATTTCAAAGAGTGGCCAAAATTTCTAATATTTGCTAACAGATTAAAATTTATTCGCAATAAGAGCCAAATGAATTTTAAACTGAGATATTCTAACTGAGAGAGAAAAAAAACAAATCAGAAACAAAACCAAGCGAACTCAGAAAACCTGCAAACTGACTGCGAGCAGCAAAAACCATAACTGCCCAATCAGTCGATAAGCTGTCGATCATTTTGGCTGTGAAATCATTAGTTTTAGAAACAATGAACATCTAATCCCAACTTCAAAAACAGGCTTATATGTATTAATTTTTATTGAGTCTGATTCCACTGCCTTTAGACCAATTTTTTCGTCGATACAGATCAAATCACAGAGAGCAAAAATATAGCAACCAGGCCTATTATACAAGAATCAACAACGACCAATCAAACCCTTCGCCATAGTTCCTGAGTCGCAACAGCATTGAAACCTCTTCTGAAAGGAGTGTCTAGTTTTTAATATGGCTGAAATGGACAAATTCAACCCTCTTAAATGATAGTTAGGAGGAATTGAGTAACAATTATTAAGCACAGAGGAACTTTCATTTTTGAGCATTAATATTATGCAATGTTCAGCAAGCATGACAAACAAAATTGGTTCACATTCTTGAAAAAGATCACATAACAACAACAAAACTCATTATTATAAGACCCCAAAAACAACTGCACTGTACTAAACTGTACAAACATAACCGACTATCGTCGAATGAATTGCTCTCAAACGACCGGCGAGCAGTTGGCTTCGTCAGTAGCTAACTACAGTTTAGTGAGGCTATCTTTAGCTTAAATGAAGGGGCGTGAGGTGCGCACAACGGGGGGACTCCACCGGGGTGTCTGAGGGCAACGGTGGGGTGGGGTCTTTGGCTGCACGGGGACCTTACGGCCTGAACGATGTGCAGGGATGGTGACTGGGGGTGAAGTGAGGGGGGCTGATGGGGGGGGGGGGTGTTGTGGGCGGGGCGTCAACCTCTAAGAACCGCCCTTCACACCATAAGTATAAATCTCCAAAACAGTTTATGAATCGCATACTTGGCGACTAGTGAGATGAAAGGCTCTAAGATCACTTAATGCCTGCTACCTGTTTATCCCGTTCTGAGGACGAAAAGTCAAATGGGTCAGACGAAAAATTGCATAAAAAGACCAATAGGACTAATATAATTGCTACTTATTTCGATTGAGAGCAATTAAAAATAAAAACATTGCAAAACTTTCGAGAAACAATTAAGACAGCAAAAAAATTTCGGATGTGATGTTTTCACATGTTTACAGCCTTGTTTATGTGCTCAAACATAAAAATCCTTGTTTAGATCAACTGTCCACAGGCCATAACGAATCGCGAACACCAATTTACAAAAAGCACAATACTAAACATTAAAAAAACTAAATCGGAATCAAACACACAGAACAAAAGAATGAATCAGTAGAAACACTGATTCACACGATCTATCAGAACCCAAAAATTGTACTTTTTGATCGTCAGAGTGAAAGCTGAAATAGCAACGACCCACAAAAGAATCAAAAAAGACCTCCCAAACTCTTAACAACAAGTTCGTGAGTCGCGACATTATTGAAACCACTTCTCATGTGATTTCTTCTCTTTGTAGTCTGGCTGAAATGAACACAATGAACCTTCTTGATACCAAAAGGAGCAACTGAAATAATAGCTTTAAGAAGAGGCCTTCTTGCTTTTCGTCATTAAACTTAACAGACGTTATTCCAGCGTGACGAAAAAAAAACAACAAAAAATCTCTTCACACCGTTTGAAAGATATCACAAACTATCTTTTCTCGAGTTCACAGCCTTGTTTATGTGCTCAACAAGGCTATTCCTGATTAACATCAGCTTTCCAATCTTACAGTACAGATGCCTTTTTTGCTAAGGGGCATTTGACTCGTCAAGCGTTATTCATTTGTGCCGAGAAAAAGCAGCAAAAAATTCTGTTTCCAACTTCTAAAAAAGTACACCTAACATTATTAAAACTGCCGCCAGTACGATGACAGATCTCGAAGTTCTCAATGAGACATCTAAGACAGCTCATATCTGACGGTGTGATCTTTTCTCGCGTTCACAGCCTTGTTAATGTGCTCAGCCATGATATTCCTGATTACCGTCAATTGTTCACAACCTTACAGAACAGATGTCCTTTTTGCTTTTGTGCATTAAACTCGTCAAACGTTGTTCAATTGTGACTAGCAAAACAGGGAAAATTTCTGCTCACATTCTTCGAAAAACTACACCGACTATTTAAAAATGACACCAGTAACAGGACAGATCTCGAAATTCTCAAGGAGACAACTAAGACAGCAGATGAAAATCAGATGATGTGGTTCTTTTCTCGCGTTCATAGTCTGGCTGAAATTCACATAATTGGAGCACCTTCATACCATGAAAAAGAGCAACTGAAATAGAATTTTTAAAAAATAACGTTTTTCTTGTTGTCATTAAACTTAACAAACGTTATGCACGCATAGCGAACAAAACACCAAAAAATATTTCTTTAATTTGTTTGCAAGCTATCACAAATCATCTTTAAAACTGCCGCTAATAGCACGACAAAGAACTGTATGCATAAAAAAGAACAAAAAAAATTAACAATATCTCAAAGTTCTCAAGGTGACAACTAACACAGCAGACAAATATCTGACGTGTGATCTTTTCTCGCGTTCACAGTCTTGTTAATGTGCTCGACCATAATATGCGTGATTATCATTAACTGTTCACAATCTTACAGTACAGATGTCTTTTTTGCTTGTGGGCATTTGACTCGTCAAACGTTATTCAATTGTGACGAGCGAAAGCAGCAAAAATTTCTGTATAAACTTGCAAACTGCCGCCAGTAACAGGAGAGATATCGAAGTTCTCAATAAGACAGCTAACACAGCCGATAAATATCTGACAGTGTGATCTTTTCTCGCGTTCACAGCCTTGTTAATGTGCCCAACTATCAAATTACTGATTACAATCAATTGTCCAAAACCTTATAGTACAGATGTTTTTTTTCGCTTTTGGGCGTTAAACTCGTCAAATGTTGTTCAATTATGACGAGCAGAACTGGGAAAAATTCTGCTTACCTTCCTCGAAAAACTACACCGACTATTATTAAAACTGCCGCCAGTAACAGGACAGAACTCGAAATTCTAAAGGAGACATCAAAGACAGCAGATGCAAATCAGACAGAAGGATCTTTTCTCACGTTCACAGTCTTGTTAACGAGCTCAACCACAATCGTCCTGTCTACCTTCATCTGTCCATAACCCTGCAGTAGAAAAAAGACAAACAAAAGAAACAGGATTACCAATACCGCTGGCCCATGAGAATTCAACAACTGTAATTCCTAATCATCGCAAAAAGTTATTAAAACGAAAGGGCCTATAAAAGAAAAACACGCGCTCAAACTCTTCGCTTCACCTCTCGATTTTGCAACGCCAACGAAATCGTTTCCCAAATGATTTATCCTGATTCTAATAATAAAGAATGAACTGTTCTTCTTAAAAATTCAGTTCTGAATACAATAAACCTACAGGTCTTAAGAATCAAAAATGCCCGCTCAAATTTTTGGTAGAAGTGTCTGCGTCGCAAAGGCATTGAAACCTCGACTTAAATGGTTTGTACTATTTTAGTCTGACTGAGATTCAAATAAACGCAGCTTCTTCATACAATGAAAAAGAGCAAATGAAATAGAACCTTTAAAAATAGACCTTTTTGCTTTTTGGCATTAAACTTAACAATTGTTATGCAAGCATGACGAACAAATCTCAATAAATGTCTCTTGACAATATTTGAAAGAGATTGCCAACCATTATTTAAACTGCCGCTAGTAACAACACAAAGATGAAGTTCACAGTGAGGCAAGTAAGAAAGCAGATATCAGACGATGTGAATTTTTCTCACGTTCACAGTCTTGTTAACGTGCTCAACCATAATTGTCCTGTCAACCACCAACTAACCCTGTCCATAGCCTTACAGAAAAAAAAAAGGAAACAGGATTACCAAAGCCGCTGGTCCATGAGAAATCAACAACTGTAAACCTAAATCATCGCAAAGTCATCAAACAAAATGGCCCATAAAAGAAAAATGCCCGCTCAAACTCTGCTCTACAGCTTTCGCTTTACAACGCCAAAACTTTTCCCAAATGATTTATACTGATCCAAATAATAAAGAAAGAACAGTTCATCTTAATAATTCATTTCTGGATACAATAAATGTACAGGTCTTAAGAACAAAAAATGCCCGCTCAAACTTTTGATAGAAGTGTCTGCGTCGCAAATGCAATGAAACCTCCTCTCAAATGACTCCTACACTTTTAGTCTGGCTGAAATTCAAATAATTGCAGCTTCTTCATACCATTGAAAAGAGCAAATGAAACAGAACTTTTTGCTTTTTGGAGTTAAACTTAACAAACATTATGCAAGCAGACGAACACATCACAAAATAATATTTCTTGACAATCTTTGAAAAAGATCGCCAACCATTATTAAAACTGCCGCTAGTAACAAGACAAAGATGAAGTTCTCAGTGATGCAAGTAAGACAGCATATATCAACGACGTGAATTTT
Organism: Convolutriloba macropyga; assembly: GCF_964194025.1. Classification (NCBI taxonomy): domain Eukaryota; kingdom Metazoa; phylum Xenacoelomorpha; order Acoela; family Convolutidae; genus Convolutriloba; species Convolutriloba macropyga. Next base: position 1,416,032 of record NC_134470.1, read on the forward strand.
TCTCACGTTCAAAGTCTCGTTAATGAGCTCAACCACAATCCTCATGTCTACCATCAACTGTCCATAACCTTACAGTAGAAAAAAGACATACAAAAGAAACAAGATTACCAATACCGCTTGCCCATGAGAATTCAACTGTAATTCTTAATCAACTCAAAAAGTTATAAAACGAAATGGCACATAAAAAAATCCCCCGCTCAATTATTTCGCTTCACATTTCGATTTTGCAACGCCTCCGAAACGGTTTCCCAAATGATTTATACTGAAGCTAATAATAAAGAATGAACTGCTCTTCTTAATAATTCAGTTCTGAATACAATAAATCTATAGTTCTTAAGAATCGAAAATGCCCGCTCAAACTTTTGATAAAAGTGCCTGAGTCTCAAATGCATTGAAACCTCCATTCAAATGGTTCGTACTGATTTAATCTGACTGAGATTTAAAAAAAGGAGCTTCATCATACCACGAAAAAGAGCAAATGAAATAGAACTTTTTGCTTTTTGGAGTTAAACTTAACAAACGTTATGCAAGCATGACGAACAAATCACAATAATATTTCTTGACAATCTTTGAAAAAGATCGCCAACCATTATAAAAACTGCCGCTAGTAACAACACAAACTTGAAATTCTCAGTCAGGCAAGTAAGACAGCAGATATCAGACGATGTGATATTTTCTCACGTTCACAGTCTTGTTAACGAGCTTAACCATAATTGTCCTGTCTACCATCAACTGTCCATAACCTTACAGTAGAAAGAAGACAAAGAAAAGACAAACAGGATATACAATACCACTAGCCCATGAGAATTCAACAACTTATTCTTTATCATCGCAAAATTTATCGAACGAAATGGCCCATAAAAGAAAACCGCCCGGTCAAACTTTGCGCTACATCTTTTCGATATGCAACGCCAAAACCTTTTCCCAAACGATTTATACTGATCCAAAAATAAAGAAATAACTGTTTATCTTATTAACTCATTTCAGAATTCAATAAATCTACAGGTCTTCGGAATAAAAAATGCCCCCTCAATTTCCTGATGAAAGCCTGAATCGCAAATGCAAAGAAACCTCCACTCAGATGACTCCTACTGCTTTAGTCTGGCTGCAAATGAAATAACTTCAGCTTCGTCATACAATGAAAAAGAGCAATTGAAATAGAACTTTAAAAGAGACCTTTTTGTTTTTTGGCATTAAGATCACCAAACGTTATGCCTGAAAACTTCTGTTTACACTATTCGAAAAAGTACACACACTATTATTAAAACTGCCACCAGTACAGGACAGATCTCAAAGTTCGCAATGAGAAAACTAAGACAGCAGTTAAATATCTAACGGTGTGATCTCTTCTCACGTTCACAGCCTTGTTAATGTGCCCAACCATTATAATCCTGATTACAATCAATTGTCCACAACCTTACAGTACAGATGTCCTTTTTTGCTTTTGGGCATTAAACTTGTCAAACGTTGCTCAATTGAATTGTGACGAGCAGAACTGGGAAAATTTCTGCTTACATTCTTCGAAAAAGTACACAGACTAATATTCAAACTGCCGCCAGTAACAGGACAGAACTCGAAATTCTCAAGGAGACAAAGACAGCAGATGCAAATCAGACAAAAGGATCTTTTCTCACGTTCACAGTCTTGTTAACGAGCTTAACCATAATTGTCCTGTCTACCATCAACTGTCCATAACCTTACAGTAGAAAGAAGACAAAGAAAAGACAAACAGGATATACAATACCACTGGTCCATGAGAATTCAACAACTGTAATTCTTTATCATCGCAAAATTTATCGAACGAAATGGCCCATAAAAGAAAACCGCCCGTTCAAACTCTGCGCTACAGCTTTCGATTTGCAACGCCAAAACCTTTTCTCAAATGATTTATACTGATCCAAAAAAAACTGTTTATCTTGAACTTTTAAAAATAGAACTTTTTGCTTTTTGGGCATTGAAATTTACAAACGTTATGCAAGCGCGACGAACAAAACACCAAAAAATATCTCTTGACACTCTTTGAAAGATCGCCAATCATTATTAAAATGGCCACTAGTAACCAGACAAAGATGAAGTTCTCAGTGATGGAATTAAGACAGCATATATCAACGATGTGAATTTTTCTCACGTTCACAGTCTTGTTAATGAGCTCAACCACAATCGTCCTGTCTACCATCAACTGTCCATAACCTTACAACAGAAAAAAGACAAAAGACACACAGGATTAACAAAACCGCTGGCTCATGAGAATTCAACAACTGTAATTCTTTATCATTGCAAAAAGTTATCAAACGAAACGGCCCATAAAAGAAAACCGCCCGCTCAAACTCTGCGCTACAACTTTCGATTTGCAACGCCAGCAAAACCTTTTCCCAAATGATTTATACTGATCCAAAAATAAAGAAATAACTGTTTATCTTATTAACTCATTTCAGAATTCAATAAATCTACAGGTCTTCGGAATAAAAAATGCCCCCTCAATTTCCTGATGAAAGCCTGAATCGCAAATGCAAAGAAACCTCCACTCAGATGACTCCTACTGCTTTAGTCTGGCTGCAAATGAAATAACTTCAGCTTCGTCATACAATGAAAAAGAGCAATTGAAATAGAACTTTAAAAGAGACCTTTTTGTTTTTCGGCATTAAGATCACCAAACGTTATGCCTGAAAACTTCTGTTTACACTATTCGAAAAAGTACACACACTATTATTAAAACTGCCACCAGTACAGGACAGATCTCAAAGTTCGCAATGAGAAAACTAAGACAGCAGTTAAATATCTAACGGTGTGATCTTTTCTCACGTTCACAGCCTTGTTAATGTGCCCAACCATTATAATCCTGATTACAATCAATTGTCCACAACCTTACAGTACAGATGTCCTTTTTTGCTTTTGGGCATTAAACTTGTCAAACGTTGCTCAATTGAATTGTGACGAGCAGAACTGGGAAAATTTCTGCTTACATTCTTCGAAAAAGTACACAGACTAATATTCAAACTGCCGCCAGTAACAGGACAGAACTCGAAATTCTCAAGGAGACAAAGACAGCAGATGCAAATCAGACAAAAGGATCTTTTCTCACGTTCACAGTCTTGTTAACGAGCTTAACCATAATTGTCCTGTCTACCATCAACTGTCCATAACCTTACAGTAGAAAGAAGACAAAGAAAAGACAAACAGGATATACAATACCACTGGTCCATGAGAATTCAACAACTGTAATTCTTTATCATCGCAAAATTTATCGAACGAAATGGCCCATAAAAGAAAACCGCCCGTTCAAACTCTGCGCTACAGCTTTCGATTTGCAACGCCAAAACCTTTTCTCAAATGATTTATACTATTCCAAAAAAAACTGTTTATCTTGAACTTTTAAAAATAGAACTTTTTGCTTTTTGGGCATTGAAATTTACAAACGTTATGCAAGCACGACGAACAAAACACCAAAAAATATCTCTTGACACTCTTTGAAAGATCGCCAATCATTATTAAAATGGCCACTAGTAACCAGACAAAGATGAAGTTCTCAGTGATGGAATTAAGACAGCATATATCAACGATGTGAACTTTTCTCACGTTCACAGTCTTGTTAATGAGCTCAACCACAATCGTCCTGTCTACCATCAACTGTCCATAACCTTACAACAGAAAAAAGACAAAAGACACACAGGATTAACAAAACCGCTGGCTCATGAGAATTCAACAACTGTAATTCTTTATCATTGCAAAAAGTTATCAAACGAAACGGCCCATAAAAGAAAACCGCCCGCTCAAACTCTGCGCTACAACTTTCAATTTGCAACGCCACCAAAACCTTTTCCCAAATGATTTATACTGATCCAAAAATAAAGAAATAACTGTTTATCTTATTAACTCATTTCAGAATTCAATAAATCTACAGGTCTCAGGAATAAAAAATGCCCCCTCAATTTCTCGATGAAAGCCTGAATCGCAAATGCAAAGAAACATCCTCTCAGATGACTCCTACTGCTTTAGTCTGGCTGCAAATGAAACAACTTCAGCTTCGTCATACGATGAAAAAGAGCAATTGAAATAGAACTTTTAAAAGAGACCTTTTTGTTTTTTGGCATTAAAATTAACAAACGTTATGCCTGAAAACGATTTAGACTGATCCAAAAAATAAAGAAAGAACTCCATCTTAATAATTCATTTCTGAATACAAATCTACATAAAAAATATCCGCTCAATTTTTTGATAATCGCAAATGCAACAAAACATCCTCTCAAATGACTCCTATTGTTTTAGTCTGGCTGAAAATTACATAACTGCAGCTTCTTCATACCATGAAAAAAGCAAATGAAATAGAACTTTTAAAAATAGACCTTTTTGCTTTTCGGCACTAAACTTAAACCTTATGCAAGCCTGACGAACAAAACACCAAAAATTATCTCTTGACACTCTTTGAAAGAGATCGCCAATCATTATTAAAATTGCCACTAAAAAAAGACAAAGACGAAGCTCTCAGTGATGCAAGTAAGACAGCATATATCAAACAATGTGAAATTTTCTCACGTTAAGTCTTGTTAACGAGCTCAATCATAATTGTCATGTCTACCATCAACTGTCCATAACCTTACAACAGAAAAAAGACAAAAGACACACAGGATTAACAAAACCGCTGGCTCATGAGAATTCAACAACTGTAATTCTTTATCATTGCAAAAAGTTATCAAACGAAACGGCCCATAAAAGAAAACCGCCCGCTCAAACTCTGCGCTACAACTTTCAATATGCAACGCCACCAAAACCTTTTCCCAAATGATTTATACTGATCCAAAAATAAAGAAATAACTGTTTATCTTATTAACTCATTTCAGAATTCAATAAATCTACAGGTCTCAGGAATAAAAAATGCCCCCTCAATTTCTCGATGAAAGCCTGAATCGCAAATGCAAAGAAACATCCTCTCAGATGACTCCTACTGCTTTAGTCTGGCTGCAAATGAAACAACTTCAGCTTCGTCATACGATGAAAAAGAGCAATTGAAATAGAACTTTTAAAAATAGACCTTTTTGCTTTTCGGCACTAAACTTAAACCTTATGCAAGCCTGACGAACAAAACACCAAAAATTATCTCTTGACACTCTTTGAAAGAGATCGCCAATCATTATTAAAATTGCCACTAAAAAAAGACAAAGACGAAGCTCTCAGTGATGCAAGTAAGACAGCATATATCAACGATGTGAACTTTTCTCACGTTAAGTCTTGTTAACGAGCTCAATCATAATTGTCATGTCTACCATCAACTGTCCATAACCTTACAACAGAAAAAAGACAAAAGACACACAGGATTAACAAAACCGCTGGCTCATGAGAAATCAACAACTGTAATTCTTTATCATTGCAAAAAGTTATCAAACGAAACGGCCCATAAAAGAAAACCGCCCGCTCAAACTCTGCGCTACAACTTTCAATTTGCAACGCCACCAAAACCTTTTCCCAAATGATTTATACTGATCCAAAAATAAAGAAATAACTGTTTATCTTATTAACTCATTTCAGAATTCAATAAATCTACAGGTCTCAGGAATAAAAAATGCCCCCTCAATTTCTCGATGAAAGCCTGAATCGCAAATGCAAAGAAACATCCTCTCAGATGACTCCTACTGCTTTAGTCTGGCTGCAAATGAAACAACTTCAGCTTCGTCATACGATGAAAAAGAGCAATTGAAATAGAACTTTTAAAAATAGACCTTTTTGCTTTTCGGCACTAAACTTAAACCTTATGCAAGCCTGACGAACAAAACACCAAAAATTATCTCTTGACACTCTTTGAAAGAGATCGCCAATCATTATTAAAATTGCCACTAAAAAAAGACAAAGACGAAGCTCTCAGTGATGCAAGTAAGACAGCATATATCAAACAATGTGAAATTTTCTCACGTTAAGTCTTGTTAACGAGCTCAATCATAATTGTCATGTCTACCATCAACTGTCCATAAGCGTAGAGTAGAAAAAAGACAAAAAGAAAAAAGCATTACCAAAACCGCTGGTCCATGAGAATTCAACAACAGCAATTCTTTATCATCGGAAAAAGTTATCAAACAAAATGGCCCATAAAAGAAAAACACGCACTCAAACTCTTTGCTTCACCTCTCGATTTTGCAACGCCAACGAAATCGTTTCCCAAATGATTTATCCTGATGCTAATAATAAAGAATGAACTGTTCTTCTTAAAAATTCAGTTCTGAATACAATAAACCTACAGGTCTTAAGAATCAAAAAAGCCCGCTCAAATTTTTGATAGAAGTGTCTGCGTCGCAAAGGCATTGAAACCTCCACTCAAATGGTTTGTACTATTTTAGTCTGACTGAGATTCAAATAAACGCAGCTTCTTCATACAATGAAAAAGAGCAAATGAAATAGAACCTTTAAAAATAGACCTTTTTGCTTTTTGGCATTAAACTTAACAATTGTTATGCAAGCATGACGAACAAATCTCAATAAATGTCTCTTGACAATCTTTGAAAGAGATCGCCAAACATTACTTAAACTGCCGCAAGGAACAAAACAAAGATGAAGTTCTCAGTGAGGCAAGTCAGACAGCAGATAAATAAAAGACGATCTGATCTTTTCTTACGCTCACAGATTGTTAGTGTGCTCAAACACAATCTTCCTGGCTACTACCGTCAAATATTTACAATCTTACAGTAATACAAAAAACAAATAGAAAACTAAAAAGACTGCCAATTCCACCTATGCATGAGAATTCAAGAACCTTGAATGAAATCAGTAAAAGTGAAAAAAACAACATTCCCTATACAAGAAAACGCGACCGCTCAAAAAAATTCATATATGTGCTCGAGTCGCAACAGCATTTTAAATTCTACTCGAATGATTTCTACTGTTTTAGTCTAGTTGAAAAGCACATAACTGAACCTTCTTCATACTATGAAAAAGAACATGAAATTAAAATTTTAAATACAGGTGTTTTTCGTCGATCATTATCCAAGTATGACAAGAGAAAACACCAAAAAAATCTGTTTACACTCTTTCAAAGACATCAACTACCAATTCTCAACTAAGACAGCAGAAAAACATCAGACGCACTGATCTTTTCTCACTTTCACTGCCTTGTGAATGTGCTCAGCCATGATATTGCAGATTAAGCACAGATGCGTTTTTTAGCAATAAATTTGCCAGTTTCTCTAAGCATAACAGACAACAACAGCAAAAATCTCTTTAAAACCTTTAACTGAGAACAGCAACCCGTATCAAAATTTTCGATTTTACAAGAGGACAAACAGTACTGTACTGGACTGAACTTTACAAAAAAAAACATCCCGCCGTTTTCAAGGACACAAAAAAAACATAAAATCTGAGATGGTCTGATATTCTTTCACGTTTGAAGCCTTGCAGATGTATCTAGCCGTGATATCCTTGTTCAAACCAGCTGCTTATAATCTTCCAGGATAATAGGAGACTGAAAAAAGACAAGTTTCTCTTGTGCAAAAGGTTTTGAGAACGGTAAATTTTAATCAGCACATTAATCAGCAAATTAATAGAACATGTGTCTACCGAAATTCTCGTGCTGAAAATGGATTTACCATTAAACTTTTCAGAAGTTCTTCAAGCACGTACCATATCCTGAGGATATAGAGCAATCAAATAGAAGACCTCGTTTGCTGTCATCGTTTTGTGGCACCTGATATTTTCAAAAAGTGTGCGATCTAAAAATTGCTCCTGTTTTTAGTGTCAGACGTCATCTGATTTCTCCAATAAAAAGTCGAATTACCATAAAGTAGAACTATAGCGGATCCTTCCGGCATCACGAACTGAAGTGAATTTGCTCACAACAGTTATTCAGCACCAACATACATTGAACAAATTAATCTTGAAGAAAAGAACAAAACCAGGAAAAGAAGAAATCAAATAAAGATAACAGTTATGAAGTCAAAATTTTTTGATGTTTTTGTTGGTTTGTGAATAATCTTTTACAAGTCAATTTTGGTTTCTTAGCTTTGATCTCTAGGGCAACTTTTGAGATTTCATTATCTTGGAGCAGCCGTCTAGGATCGTAGCTGAGGGGTTGCTTCTGTGGTTCTAATTGCAGTGGACTAGCTGATTCCTTGTATTTTGATGAAATGATTAACAATAATGAATGTTTCCATAGTGATTTATACCTTTGCTTAATCAGTCCAGGCAGTTTTTGAGATTTTGATGTCTTGGAACTGCTCAAGGCAATAGAACATAAATTCTATTCGGCTAGGTACAATAGAACATAAATTCTATTCGGCGAAGAGTAAATAGTACGACTCTGTATACTGTTCGTGTTTATTCTGCATACATTTTTTTTGATTTTCTAGATTTATTTCATCTGTCCTTAAATTGTAATTTTCTTAGTCGACTAGATTGCCTCAAATGATGTCAGAACTTGCAAATTCTGTCGGATATGAAATTCAAACAGATAGTGCCGCAATCAACGATTTAACGAACTAAACAGTCCTGGAAGGCAAAAATGCACGAAATGTTTCTGAAGCAATTCCCGAACTCCAATAAGAAATGAAAAGGACCTTGACACTCACATTGCTTAAAGTGTAAGAATAAGCTATACTCTTCCTGGTCCGGTGGAAGAGGCAAATCCAGATATGAATAGCCACTCAAACATCTAATCAAAATGTTCGTCAGCCGATATTCTCACACGACAAACAGAGAACCCAACATCATTCTGCGATGCCCTCAAGTTCTTAAATTTAAGATTTCTGGGCCAAGGTCATTTCCGTCCCCAATACTGAAGATTCAAAACCTAAAAGTCAGCACCAAAACTTTAACTATCCTCAATGTAAATGTTAGATCTATTAGAAAAAATTGAAGAACCTAGAAGCTTTTATTTAAAGTCGGATGTACAACCTGATGTAATTTGTTACACTGAAACCTGGCTTCCTGGAACAGATGAAATTTCCAACTATCTTATTACTGAGTACATTAGTTTTTTAGCCAGGAACATGAATTCGAAAGGGGATGAGTCATGTTGCAATGTAACAAATTTTGCAATATTACAACGGAAATTAAGATCGGTTTTCAGGAAGCTCTTTGTGTATATATCTGCAAAAACAAGCAAACGTCTAAAACTAGTTGTATATAACCCACCACGATAGAACAATTGAATTTGACAATCTGATAGATAAAATTTTAGAAAATCTCAATTCGAGCAACAAGACAGTCATTATTTGTGGTGATATGAAATTGGATATTATGAAGAATAATTTGCTGAGCGGAAACTACTTGAACAGCATTGCAGCAGATGGTTTCTGGATATTTCGTCTCCCGAAACCACACGATTAACTAATGAGTACAGTTCTTGCTTGGACAATTACATTTGTCCAAACTTGGGTGAGCGTGTTTCTGTTGAAGTTCTAGCTACAACATCAAAAAGTTACGGATCATAATCCCGTCAATCTAACGTGGCAAAAAGTGACCGTATAAATGAAATTGAGTTAAGGTTCCGAGCTACTGGCTTTGAAAAAATGAGGATGCTGTGAGCCAATACAAAAGGTCATTGGGAGCACATCAAGAATAAGTGACCTTATTTTCAAAAGTGTCGATCCTTGCAATGCTTTTTCCACATTTAACATAAAATTTTGCGGCACCAAAAAAGGTGTCGATAAAGAACAAGTCAAAATGGTTTGATAATAGATTTAAAAAATTACGTCAAAAAAGAAACCACGCTAATTATAAATATAAAGAAAACAAATAACGATGACCTGCTGAAGAAATTTAAAGAGTGTACAATAAGGCTGGAAAAGCAAACGTTACGTAAAAAAAATTCTATCTAAATTCTTTCCAAAAATGTTTAGGACAGACATTAAAACTGCTCGATGAGTTTAAATGCAAATCATATCGATCACAGAATTTTCCGATTCTAAGCAGCTGTTATCAGAAACTTGATCAACCTTCGGATAAAAATAATGTGAACGAGTTCAGCAATTTTTTTGCTTCAATAGGATATCAAGTCAGCAGGCACCTAAATAAAAGTTTCCCTCCTTCTTTTCTTAGAGACGAAAGCTCTATGTATCTTAACGAAATTACCGCGAGAGAAGTCGGCGAAATTATTCTAAGCAGCTGTTATCAGAAATTTGATCAACCTTTGGATAAAAAGAATGCGGACGAGTTCAGCATTTTTTTGCTTCAATAGGATATCAAGTCAGCAGGCACCTAAATAAAAGTTTCCCACCTTCTTTTCTTAGACACGAAAGCTCTATGTATCTTTACGAAATTACCGCGAGAGAAGTCGGCGAAATTATAACCAATCTTGATAACAAGTCACCTTCAGGTGTTGATCTAAGTAACATACTAATAAAATTGTCTTCAGATGTCATCATCCCCTATCTGGTGTTTTATTTGACAAAGGTATATTTCCTAAGGATCTGCCTCGAGCAAGAGTGTTCCCACTACACAAAGAGGGGTGTAAACTCGATCAGAATAGTTATAGGCCAATTTCAAATTAAGAGACAATTGAAAGAATGAAAGATGTGACTGCTTCTCTCCCGTTCGTAGCCTTATTGATGTGCTCCCACAATTTTCCTTGGTATCATCAACAGTCGATGATCTTCCAGAAGGAAAACGAAAACTCCAAAAAGTCAATCAGAAACTACACGACCAATCAGAGCTTTCACCAGGCTCCAACATCGCAACAGCATTGGCGAAAATTATCAGTGGTCAATTTAATCGTCTATGTCTGCGGTTTTATTTACAGTTCCCTCTCTGATCAAAATAAAGGACCACGACCACCTAATTGTGTGCCAGAGGCGTACATTTTGCTCAATGACTCCTCTCAAATGAATGTCTACATTGTAAACTTAATTGAAACTTACGCACATTTCTCGACGAAAAATCACGAATTGCCGGTTATCCATCATTTCTGGGTACGTCTTGTCATTTCTGGGTTCGCCAGACAAGAATGAATTAGATCAATTTTACTTCCACTGTACATTTATTACTACTTTTTGTTTTAACGAAATCACAGCCTCAGCTGTAGGGACACTATCTAGTTGTTTCTGCAGCGCCATTGCAAAAGATCAGTCACGGGCAGCTACTTTTTTCAGAGAATCATTCATTGACAGACTTCCACATTACGTGTAAATTCGATTCAATGTCGGCAGTAATTGTCTAATTTCTACTGCATAGCCAACTGAAATCTTATAAGAAAAAGAATCTCAAAGATTGCCTACTTTGTCGCTCCTGTTTCCTCTCACAAAAATTATTTTTTTTATCTTAAGTGCCTCCCCCCATTGGTAAAGTCTCTAAAATAAAACTTTTCTTACACTTTGATGTGCAATAGGACCTGAACCATTATTTCATCTGTCTATTGCCTTTGTGCTACTCTTAAAAATAAAAAAAGGGCCGTGTACACCATCCGGCATCGATGGATGTAGGTCGAAAAATAGGGTATGATGAGTAGCACTTAGTAGCCGGATGCTGCACTCCAAGCTGTTCCCCTCCAGACAGTGTAAAGACGGCCCAGTCACAAAAATAAATAAGTGGAGAGGAAAGCACCTATATATATATATATATATATATATATATATATATATATATATATAGCACACATAGGGAACTAGAATGGAAGGATTAAAATAAAAATGGATCATCAAGGAAGAAGCAAATGAATAAAGATAAGCAGCCAAACACTCAGTGCAGCCTTCCCTCCTCCACGACGGCGCTAATCGAAGTCTCACTGAGAACACGAGGCTTGAGGGCACGACATCCCCTCAAGCAGAGAACACAGATCCTCAGAAGTGCGAAGCTGATTTTCGTTCGGATGTAGCTTATAGTGTCGGCGTACGGCTCTCCGCGTTTTTCGCTGATCTTGGTTGCGAGTTGTTTCATAACGCGCGATGCTGATGGACCTGGACCACCCGAACAAGCAAAAACCAGTGCATTGAAGCTGCTGTGTTCGGTTTCGCGGATTCGCTCTTCGTACTTATTTCGCTTGATGCTCTCGTGATATTTGTATGCATCTTTTATGGTCTTAGGGCAGCTCTTCGCATGAGGGTTGAAAATCTTCACATCGAAGAAAGTGCGATTAAAGCGGGAGCCCCACATTGCCTTGATGTCCAGTCGAGCGTCATCATCAGTGGTGGTGGAATTACTCGAGAAAATTTCTCCATCGAGCGACTGAAGTTTTGGCTCTATCTGTACATCGTGGCAAACGTCATCCATCAGGTTTGCAAACACATCTCTAATTTCGTTGTGTCGTAGGTGCGTATAACCGCCTTTGGCGCAATGGAGGGCATGGGTGAGGCTGAATTCTTTCCCGCATGGGCATATGGCTGGCGTGTTCTTCGCTTCCCAGGTGTAGCGAAGTGCTATTCCATCACGGAACTCAGTCTTCGTGAGGTCATAACCATGTTTTGACAACGGAAGCGCGTTAAGCCAGCTTGATGCTCCTTTCTCCGTGGCCAGCTGGATGGTATACTTCATTTCTGGTAGATTGTTTTCGATTCTGGATTTTTTCGAGATGAGTTCACGTTGATTGTCTGCTTTCTGTCTGAGACTGATCTTGGTTTGTTCTACTTCACATTGTTGAATATTATTGAATGACGCCAATGGTCTTGAGAGTTCAACTGATTGCTCAAGATTTTTGTGAAGATCTTGTGGGAGGGCGATGTTAAGCCCACCCATTCTGAGAGGGAGAGAAAAAAGTTCTCTTTCCTCTTGGATTACTTCTTTGCCGACGATGTTCGGTATGACTCGGCCAAGCCCCTCCTCCACCTTGTCCAGAACCCCGTCCATGGAAGGTGTAGTACGCGAAAGGAAGCTCAACTTCTGTTGAACCCCCTTCGTCAAACATGCATAGGCATTCTGGGGAGAGGTGAGAGCAAATTGACCAAGTCTGTCTAAACTTTTTGTGTATTTATTTTCTGCATCTTTCAGGAAATTTTTACTGGCCTCAGCTTCCGATAACTGATCCCAGGACTCGAGCGCCCTGCGTGATTTCCACATTTGTGCCTGCAAACACAGTTGACGCTTGGCGCTCGCCTCCTGGCTTAATTATCAACTGACACTTCGGAGGATTGACAAGATATCCATACTTGGGACCGAGCTCAGTGAGCTTGTCGAAGAGTGCCCTGATATCTTCTAACTTACCGACGACGCTACCATCATCAGCATACCATTTTTGAGTCAAAGAGTCATTATGAAGTCTTCTTATTAGGGGTAGGATTGCGATTCCATACATTGCCATCGCAAGGGGATCGCCTTGTGTCGTACCTTCCTGAGACAGTATGGTCGACTTACCGATGTAGAGATGAGACGGGTGGCTATAGGAATTCTGTAAGGCAACATGCAAAGATGGGCATAAGGCTTTCAAGTTCTCTAAAGCTGTTCGTCTATTGAGCACGTTAAAAGCGTTTTTGGCATCAATTAGAATTGCTTCGTTTTCGGGATCAACAAAACTGTGGCGAAGCGAATGTATGGCATGTTCTATGCCACATTTCTGGCCCAGGCACAGTTGCATGTTTCCACCGAGGGATGTTAGATCTTGCCTGATGCAGTCGACGATTATGCGTCCGGTGATGCGACGCATTACTTCACCAATACCAATAGGTCTCACATCTGGACATTTATCCAGAGCCACTAGTCGACAACCATTGTATGCAATCAAATCATCCGGTGGTATTATGGACGTGGCAAGCCTCTTAGCAAACTTGGCAACAAGCTTGCACAGGTTCGTGGAGGTTTGTCCGAAAGCAGAAAGTAGTCTACGCCAGTCATGGGCATCGAGACCTGAAGGCCCGGCTCTGCCATGAGTCTTCATTGCATGCTTTCGGACGAGCCTGGCACTGATTTTGTCAAAGACAGCAGGGTGGTAAGGAAGCGTGCGTGGATGTTCGCTCTGAATGCAGTTGGGCTCCAAGGGTTGACCTTCAGGATGTTTGTCGCGTAAAATCTCGAGGACCGGTCTACCGTCTATGAGATCGGTAGGTGCGAGCACGCCGCCTTTGTGCTCATCCGAGAGAACGCGAATAGCATTACTGATCTTACCACGAGACATGAAATCGTTGAACATCTTGAGGTCAGAGTGCTGCTGTTTGTTCCTTGAATTCATTCTCATTTGGATTGCCTTCGCTTCACAGAACAGTTCTGAGAAGTTGCAGCTGTACCATGCTTGCAGTCTACGCTTGATGGTCTTATTGTTCGATCCATCGTCCGTGTTCTTTGTTCGACTGAGGGTTAGGTGCGGAAGTATCATACAGAGGGTCAGAGATATATCGGATCTATCCGTGTTTACGGCAATCGGGGAGAGGACACTGTGAAGGGCTTCGACGAACTGTTCCCCTGTCTTGTTCTTACCGAGCGTGAAGAACGAGGGCTTCCAAGTGACGACCTCGCGGTATATTTGGCGCACTGTTACCGCGTGATGAGGCTGGAAGTGGTCCCAAAAATTATTCGATGCTGCGGCGACGGAACGTTCGGGGGCGTGCGATGTTGCAGGATCTATGAGTGCAGTGTCGGGAACGATCAAAGCGTTGTGTGGTGCCGGCGTTGCGATTGCTGTTTCGGTGGCTGCGGTGATCTCAGAGCAGTTTTTGCAGCTGAAGTTTTTGGTCCAATCTTTCGCTGCGGCTAGACCACTGCATTTCACGTGCAAATATTTATAACATGTATGACACCAGACGCCTCCCCCACGTAGGGGACCCTTGCAGAGTGGACAATGGGTTTGATCAGCCATCAAGCTGCGGGCTAGGAGTTGGGAAGGCTGCACTGAGGGGGACTAGATTAAGTTAATTACAGGAGAGTAGTAACAGCAACGATATTTAAAGTATTGAATGATGTTAAACAGAATAATAGTGAAAACATGGTTTCCATGAAAGGAGAAGTGCACGGTGTCTTTACAGAACAGGTTAGGTTGAAGAACATTTCTAAATGAGGGTGAAACAATACACAACTTTAGGGCACAAGAATCAATATAATTATACAAAGCGTAGTTAAGGGCACCGATTTTCTTATTTATGAGGCGATTACAGCTGGTGGGTATAACTTTGGGAACAATCAAATTATTTGGGCTACATTTAACAATAATCAGCTGAATGAGGAATTTCCAATGCTCTATGAAAGTTTCAATACTACTACGGTGATCATTGAAGCCGGCAATTACTACAACAGTGTTCAGCTTCTGGTCTGGGTATTTATTGATAACATCACAGAGATCTAGCAGTTTAGCACCTCGATAGGAGTGAACACAACCCTTTACTTGACCCTCGTCTACATATTTGGTACGAGAAGTACCCAAGACCAAGTCCGAGCAGCTGGAGGGAAGACGGTAGGCATCAAAACGTCCCATTCACAGAGCCTGCTAACATTCAAAACACAAAAAAATGCTCTGAAAATGAAATCAATTAGAATGCTACGACCTGATGTGATGAAGGAAGATGGTTGGCATCAAAACATCCCATTCACGGAGCCTGCTAACATTCAAAAACACAAGAAATTGTTCTAAAAAAGAAATCTGTTAGAATGATACGACCTGATGTGATGAGTCGGACCTTGACTCTAACGAACCATACCCGAACCTTGCCTCTAAAACCCTCCCAATGGAGGTCCCCAGTACAAGGATTTTGCCATAACAAATCTATTTAATAAGTTTATCACAACAATTAGGCTACACACAATTGCCTTTGTGTGTATTCAATTCCATGTTCTATTTATTTATAACAATGTTGTGATTTTAGTTCTTTTATGACGACGATGAATTCATGTTTTTCCGTCATTGTACAGCGAACACATAGAAATCTCACAACTCCTCGCCTTATTTAAACATAATAATCAACCTGTACACCTGATCTAGCCTGCCTCCAAAGTCACGAAAAATAGAAAACGATGTTATCTTTAACACAGACTAACGAGTGAGATTCGTCAACCGCTGCTCCACCTGAACCCCAGCGCGACTCTTCAGTTGTCATAGTATTGACAGCGTCCAAGTCTGCATCCCAGTCATCGTCCGACATTTTCGGTATGCTTTTCTGGTTCAAAATTGAGTAAAAAAATGAAAAATAATTTCAGCTAATCTGAAATAAAAAAGCTATATCGACGCTAAGCTAAATAATGAAAGCATAAATCCCCATTATTTGCTACATTAAATCGTAATGTTTATTGAAACGGATAACTGAAAGGGGACAAATTGCCAAAGAAAGCAAATTAAAAACACCCCTGCCCAGCACTTGGCTAATATTGGTTGGTTCCAGAAACCTCCCAGCCCTACGTCTACATTGAAGGAGAAAAAGTTAAATTAAGAAATGTCCCTCCCCAACACTGGGTGAATATTGACTGGTCCGGGGCCCTCCCAGCACTACGTCTTCATAAAGCATTTTAAATTGTTTAAATCTATCAATAAAATGACAAACATCAGTTGAGAAAGTAAAACAAAAGACAGACAGCATTAGAAAACAAACAACTAATGCCAAAAGTAGATGAGTAAAATTAACAGCCTCCCTTCTTAAACCACAGCTCCCATCGAAGCACCAACAATTTAGCGCAGCCTAAGCGTCCTTGACGTAAGGATGCAGAGAATGGAACTCCTCCGAATTGATATCAGCGTATCCGGATCCTCAGGATGATATCAGCGTAGCTGTCCATATTCGCGCAGAGATCTTTGATGCCAGTTTCAGCGCTTTTGAAGCTGATTGGTCAGCTCCACCAGTGCATGCAAAGACAAGCGGCCAAAATTTCGCTTTCTCAACCTGTTATTCTTTGTTCATATTTTTTTTTATTAGGTTCATGGTACTTGTAGGGCATCGGGTTTTTTGCCAGCGGGTTGAAAATTTTCAAATCAAAATAGGTTTTGTGAAACCGATTCCCTTTTTGGTTATATTTGATCTTTTTAATAGATTCAAATTACTTGTAGGCTTCGGTACTGCTTTCAAGTCAAATTTTTGCCAGCGGGTTAAAAATGTTTACAATAAAAAATGTTTTGTTGAACCTGGAGTCGGGAAGACCGTTGACCTTGACATCTAATCTTGCATCATCATCATCAGTTGTTGATTTGAGAGCAAAGGTTTCCCCTTGCAACGGCTGACGATGAGGTTCGACTTCGACATCATGACAGACTTAACAAGTTCGGGAAGGCATCGCGAATTCGTTATGTCTTATGTGCGTGTATCCTTTTATCGGACAGTGGAGAGCATGTGCCACAGTGAAATTTTCAATACATGCGCATAGTGATGGCATCTTTATTGGGCCCCAGCCATAGCGAAGGGCAACGCTATTAGGAAACACGCTTTTTGTTAGTTCAAAGTGATATCGCTTCAATGGCATAGCGTTCGACCATCTTGACGCTCCCTTTTCACTAGCTAAGTCAAGTGATCGAATCTATATCTTATTCAATTCGATTTTATTTCTTGACTTTTTGATTTGATAGCAAACTCTTTCGCCTTTCTGATTTCTCGTAGGATTTGTTGTGGCTTTAGTTCGGCTTCAGGCGGAGATAAGGATAAGGGACTTGACAGTTGAATTCATCGTTCATAATCCTTAAAGCGCTCTTCTGGTTTAAGGACGTTCAGTCCACACTCCTTTATCGGCAACGTAAAGATATTACTTTTTTTTCTTCATTATAGGCGGGATTCTGCAATAGATTAGGTAATAGCTCGTCATTGATTCATTTCTCACATTTTCGTAAAAGGTCTTCAAAATTTGGTTTTGTACGTGATAAGAAGGTCACTTTGTGTTGAACCGAAGAAGAGATTGATTTATAAACCTTTTGAATTGAAACGTTGGCATCTAGACTAGTATTGCATTTACATTAGTATTGCGTCTACATCTGCATCAGTATTGCATCTACATCTGATGTCTACATTAGTATTGCATTTTTCGTCAATACAATAAAATGAAGACAAATATAAAAGAAGGTTGAGTAACTCAGTTGACGGCTCAAGAGGCAAAACGATATGTCCTGATTTTTAAAGAAGTATCGGCTCTCGAGGCTGAAAAACCCGATAAACTTGGACTACCCCTCAGGATAAACCGAGCAGCAGTTTTTTACCCAGCAAATTTCTGGTAAAAAAAGTAAAGGTGGTTTGGTTTTTAGTTGCTTAGGACAATTCAATGTATGATAAGTGATTCCCAACTATGAGACATCACTGCATCGTATATAATTTTAAACAGAAGGCACCGTAGCTGTTTTGGAGCTTTGTAATGAGAAATAAACACATAAAAATCACTGCAACGTATGTAATTTTAAAGACAAGGCACTATGACTCTCTTAGAGATGCGTCAAAAGAATTGAATTTCTATATAAGCTAAAATTTTATGAACCTAGTCTCACCTCCAGCACTATGGCACCGCACAAGCTATCAATGTCGGTCGGCCGTTTGGAGCCGCGCACCCTCTGAGACAAATTTATAGCGTTGCGAAAAAGAGCAAAACTTATTCCCGTGCGTATGTACGTTATTGCGTCCGAGTATGATTCGTCGTTATTTTCAGCCTTTTTGCTTGCTTGTTGTTTTATAGCGCGCG
Organism: Convolutriloba macropyga; assembly: GCF_964194025.1. Taxonomy (NCBI): domain Eukaryota; kingdom Metazoa; phylum Xenacoelomorpha; order Acoela; family Convolutidae; genus Convolutriloba; species Convolutriloba macropyga. The sequence continues at coordinate 1,434,506 of NC_134470.1, forward strand.
TTGCGGACTGTCCTGCGCCCCATGAAAGAAAACACCAGCGGAACAAATTTACTCTTCCCGACGTCAAATATTCGTTGCTCATACTTCAAGCACTTCAAGGTCTCATAATGTTTGTACGCTCCTACGGAGTTTTTTGGGCATGACTTGGCAAGTGGATTAAATATCTTCACGTCAAAAAAATTACGGCTGAATCTGGACACCATAGGCCATTCGCTTTAATGTCTAGTAGCGTGTTTTCATCAGTGCTAGTAGTTCTGTGTATAAGGGACTCGTCTTGAAGCAACTGAAGAGTTGGCTCAACTTCTACATCACAGCAAACGTCATGCACGAGTTTAGCAAAGGTGTCTCAGATCTCGTTGTGTCTCATTTGTGTGTACTTCCCTGCCTTCGCACAGTAGAGAGCATGATATAGGGTAAATTTTCCACCACATGGGCAATTAATGGTCGTGTTTTTGGCCGCAATATTATGTCTATGCATAGCCCGTCTCTAAATCTGGACTTCGTTAAGGTAAAACCGTAAGGATTAGGCAGGTGTGCGGTTCGATGGCCGTGCGTTATGCGTTCTTGGTTGAGATGAATATTTGCTCTATCCCCATCTTCAAGAGGAGCGCATGTGGTCAGCGGAGCGGCGTAGTCCGTTTCGTAATCTACTGGCTACTTGATGTTATGTCCGCCCTCCAGGATGGGTAAGGAATGCAATCACTCTACAGATTGAGACACTGGAGAGTCAAAGAACGAAGGTAGGACTTTCGTTTGGATGCTGTCTTCTGCATCTCTGAAAATTTTCCGTGAGTTTAGCGTTGTCCTGGACACGAAATTTACCTTTCGTTGCTCACCTCTTGTGAGGCATGCGTAATTGTTTCGAGGGGATGTTTTTGCTACTTGCCCAAATTTTTTCAACGAATTGGCGTACTTTCCAGCTGTGGTTGGCTTGAAGGTCTGCTAGGCTTTATCATTGCCTATTACAGATCCGAGAACGCGGCATCCGTCAACAATTTCAACTGCCGTCTCCTCAAACAACCTGAGAGCTTTGATCTTTGAAACTTCTCCTACTATTAATTGACACTTTGGGACGCTCAAGCTGTAGCCAAAATAGGTATCATGTTCAGTGAGTTGTTGGAAGAAGAAGAGTAGGTCCCCCAAACATCCTACCATGCTGTCGTCTTCTGCGTACCATTTTTGCGACACGTGCATATTGTGGACAAGACTGAAAAAGGAGAGGGTGACTACTCCATATATAGCCATAGAAATGGTGTCACTTTGAGTTGTTCCTTCTAGAGACTGCAAGGTTTTACCTGCGACATAAAAATCTGACGGGGTTGAATATGAGTTTTGAACAAAAAACACAAGGCGGGGCAAGTTCTTTTGATATTTTGAACTGGCAATTTAAAGTTGAGTCAGTTGAAGGCGTGTTTTTGTGTTATTAGGAGAACAGCTTCATTTTCAGTTTTTTCATAATGCGAGCGCAGAGAGTGCATTGCATGTTCAAACCCGCATTTTTCGCCTAGGCAAAGTTGTGTGTTGTCGACTAAGAAGCGTAGTTCGTTTTCGATACGCTTGATGATGCGACGAAGGACTTCTCCTACGCCAACGGATCGAACACCGGGGTTTTTGTTTAAGGGGATTCGTCTGCATGCCTTGAATGCTTCGAGAGAGTTTTCAGATAATTTTTCAGTTGCCAGAAGAATAGTAATTTTAGCTACTGTTTTCGCTATGTTTGCAGAAACTTCTTTGAAGCAAGTAAAAATTCGTCTCCAATCGTTTGCGTCTAAACCGGACTGTCCGTGGCTGCCATGTGTTTTCAAGGCTGCCTTTTTAATTACCGATGTGCCTATGTTTTCGAAGATTGCAGGTTGATACAGGATTGACTCAAATGTCTTCTTGTGAACCATCTAATTTAGGTTGACTTGGGAAGGAGTCGGGTATTTCTCTTTGAGCAACTCATTTGCAGTTTTCCATTAATTGTATCCTTTCGTGATAGTATCCCAGTTAATAGTTCACCAATGAGACACTTGATGGCGTTCAAAATTTTTCCGGTCTTTATGAATTCGTTGAACTGTTTCACTTCATCCAATTTTCCGTTTTTATGGGTCTTACAAAGTTTATATTGCAGAGCTTGTCGAGGCGGTCTCGGCACCATAACTGTAGTAGTTGGGTGAAGGTCTTGATAACTTACCCGTCGTTGGTCAATTTCACGCAAGGGAGAACCAAGTGGGTGAAGATAGCAGCAACCTTAAATGAAAACTCTTCATAGATGCCCCCTTCTGCAAACTGTTTCAGAATTTCATCAAAACTTTCAATGAAATGCGCCTTGCTTGTTTTTGTTCAGTAATATGAAGTTTGGTTGCCAGTGACAGATCTCTTTATGAATTTTGTCAATTTTATCGGCATTTCCTGACAGTGTATACCAGAAGATTTTCTAAATATTTTCATTCTTTCCGCTACGTTTTGGGTTGCCGTTGCGACAATGTGTCCATCATTGGCATCATCAGCAACAACTTCTCGTGGCGTTAAAGAGGTTGTATGGTCTTGGTTTTCGATATGGAGGTCAATCGGCAGGGCTGTAAATGGGACGTTGCAATCACCATGTGCTGCTTTTGGAAAACATCGCGGAAATTGAAACCCGGGAGGATGGTCAGCGGAGTGTTTCAAACCACTGCACTAGATGTGAAGCAAGCCGCAACCATTGCAGCAAACGCTAGTCTTCCTCAGAAGTGTTTTACAATGACTGCATTCACTTCGACAAAGACAACGGTTAAGCGAAGTGTCACATCCATGGTCGTGGGACATTGCGGGAGAGGAAACTGAACTTAGTATGGAGCAAAAGTATAAATCAAGAATTGAAGCAATCGAGCAAAGGACTGATAGCCATAGTATGAGAAATGTACATCATCTATAAAGAAGAAAGTTAGGTCAAATATATTGTCAAAACTGAGGGTGATTAAACAAGGATAAAAGTTGAGAAGCAAAAACTGCAGAGCATTATTTAGAGCAAATAACTTCTTATTGATATGGGTTGAATTGACAGAAAAATGTTTTTTGGCACAATTACAGTTGAGGGATTGAACTTCATTTAAACTATATGAAAGACACTCTGCCAATCATTAACGAGTACTTTGATTATCTTTAAATCCGGCAATAATAACAACACTTTTTAATTTTTGTGAGGGGTATTGCGAGATGAGTTAAAACAGCTCTTTCAGGGTGGCACATCTGTAGGAGTGAACACCAGACTGCACGTTTCAAGGATCCAAGTACTTTGTTCGTGATGTCCCAGAACCAGCCTCTCAGACCAACTTGGCATCCTTCGAGGTGTCAACCAGTTCATATGCTCTTAAGCAGAGAAACAAGAAACCAAAATTTTTAACCTAAAATAAAAATATCATCTTCGATTGAAAATACTAATTTGATTTAGTTTTTCAAGAAAATTCTCAACAGTACAATTTTTCAAAGATCAGCTGGATCTTGCAATGCTCAGGTCCAGAGGCCGAGCTGAGAACGTCAGGCGTTCGAAACCAACATCGTGAAAATCTTAACATATCTATTTAATGAGTTTATCACAACAATTAGGCTGTTCTTAGCAGCTAATAAACATTGGGAAAATGTCCAGTGGTAAAAAGCACACAGCTGTCTTTAGACGATAAATCGTGAAAGAAACACATACCTATCCTTCAGCAGTCGACCCAGTAAGACTCGTCCGATAGTAATGAGTGAGACAATCCACCAAAACTATAGGCAAATATGCTGTCAATTTTGCAATTATATGTAGAAAAAACTGATTTGACAATTTATAATCTATTCTGGTTTCCTAAAAAAGGGCTCCGAACTTTATTTTTTATCATTTAAACAATTGTAACCGTTTCAAGGTAGGGAGGCATAATCTTAATTTTTGCGTCGTGACTATCTTTTGCAAGCCGCAGGGTTTCCTCAGTTTGCTTGGAAAAGTTTGGGCATGTTTGGCTTCATGTTAAAAATGTTGGTTCATCATGAGGTCTAGTCTTGTTTTGTATGCTCTTTTTCAAAACCTTCTCAACCTTCCCGTGCATTACGTTTTTTTCTTTTGCTGAAGCGGTGCAGAGCTGCAAAGGTTTAGTGTTATTCTTGTCAGTTGATTGCTCATAACAATCGCAGTTAATTTTTTAATCGTTGATCACATTTACGTTGATATCTACACAGACAAACTCTCATTCTTTTTTCTCTTTTACAACTCTAAATTGCACGTTTTTGTGCATTGAATTTGCAAATCTTAAGTACTCGTCCTGGTGACCGCTGACTACGCAAATAACCTCAGCCACGTAACTAATTAACATTTTTCCCCTATACTTCCCCACCTCGTTTTTGATTTCTGAAGTAGGTACAAATCCACACACAGCCTTGCGTTTTCATGATTTGGTTTTTTTTCTGACAATTCTGTTGACACGAGTTTTGGTGTAACTCGCGTTCTTCACATTTTCCTCGGGAAGTCAGTCTCCTGTTGAATTCTCGGCAATTTGTGTTTGATCATATTAAGTGAGAGTTTTTACTGAGCTCTGGTTTTTGCGCTAATTGTCACACAGATTTTCATGTAAAGAAAAACTATTTTATCAATATCATTTAGAGAAAGTGAGGCTTTGGTCGTTTGCTTATTTTAATTTGTGTTTGTCGGTTTTAATGTGTTCAGCCGGTAGTTTCTGGTAATATGGTGAAAAAGATCTGTTTAAATTTTTTTAAAAAGCTAACAGGTATCGAAGAGAAGATGTTGGACAAGTACAAAATTTTGGTGTACTATCGCTCAAACACAGAGACTGGCTGGTTCCGCACAGGTCCAGCTGAGTCTTTCATAAGTTTCATCACAGTGTTTTAGCTCGTTTCATCAAATGTTGCAGCTGTTTTTTTATCTGTTCTTCAGTTTTCATCACAATTAAAGTTTTTTGCTCATGGATATATTAGAGATGATTGTTTTCAAATAATTTTGCATGCCATTTGGCGAACCTTCTGATACCACAAAGCTTTATGATTCCAAGTTGTTCTTGCGCAATTCACGTACAAATTTTCGACGCATTGAGGAGTTTCATCGCATTGAGATTGTTTCTCAGGGATTTTTAGCTCCAAACGTTACAACTTCAAGCAGAAATTTCTCGAAATCAACTCCATGCTTATCACAAAATTAATAGAGCAGCCGTTCTAGATGGTCTGTCCGGTCTCTGACAGTCTATAAAATAATTGATCGGCATTTTTTTAGCCATCGAGGAATGATTCCTCATTTTATGCGATGCAGTTACCAAGAGAGGGCATCAATTCACGTCTCACATCTTCTCTAAAAAAACTTATATCTGTTGGAAGTCTTTACTTGTACAAAAGAGAGATGTTTCTAGCACGGTTTGTTTCTTGTTTTGAGAGTTTTAACTGAAAATTGTGCAACACTTGTTTGGAAAAAAACATTGTTTTTAGAAGCGCGAAACCTGAAGAAACCCGGAAAAATGTAGTTTTTTGCGTCATTTAAAAATTCAATTAGTACAGCTAGTTATCTCATTTAGGATTTTCATTCGTTCAGATTAAAATTTGAGGCAGTCCATTTTTCTCAATTTAAACCTAAGCCGCGTTTGGCAGCAACAGCAAATCCCTCAACGAACCTCCAGAACAAGGGCAATCGAACTTATTTGTTTGGGGGCTCTCCTCAGTTCGCGTTGCTTCCCCCAGCATGCCTTTGGCTCTAACCTTTTGATGAAGTTCTTGCCTTTCCTCTTCCTAATTAGCCCTCATATATTGAGTTGATGACTTAGCACTGTCCCCAGCGTCTTGATTGCCAATTCAACTTCCTGCCTCAGCTCACAAATTTAGGCTCTGTCTTACCTCTGCTTCTCGAAATTAGCTGCTTCGGTAAGCTGAGCACCAGAATCTTAGACTTCAGAAGCTTACAATGAAACAAAATTCCTGTGCCAGTGCGTTTGCACTAAACAAAAGCACCCAAACGACCTTTGTTTGTTTTCAGGAAAATTATGAACTCTTGCACGCTGCAGTAATGCTCGTTATATGAGAGATCCAGTTGTTTGTTGGAGCTTGTTTGTTAATTAATTCGTGTCGAAACTCAAAAACTCTGAAAACTCTTCAAAATCTAATGCAGTTTGCCGTTTCAAATGCTGATAACAAGATCTTGATGTGGCAGTTTAAAAATTTTTCGTACCATACGTTCATCGTCACATTAGAACATCTTCAACACTTGGTACGAGATAAAACAAAAAGTACTAACATTTTTTCTCCGAGATCCCTAATTAAACACTTTCAGGATAAATTGGATAAATTTTTACCATGTGTACAATTTCATATTTATAACTGTTGCATAACAGCAGGAAACATCGACAGCTTTGGAAGAGAAGTGGACAAACAGAATGACAGGAGAAAACCCTTAGATTACAAGAAAAAGCCTTTAGATATGAAATAGCACTAGTAAAAAATCAATCACTGCATAAGAAATTTTATAAAGATGAAAAATTTTAGCACAGACATAGTTACAGAAATGAATGCAAAATAACGCCTACGATCTGGAAAAAACGGCAACAACTTTTTCTATAACATGAGTTTTTGCCGTCATACGAGTCGACTCTTCTGCAAAAAAAATTCATCAATTTCCCAAATTAACTTTTTTTAAAAGTCAAATGGTAACATAATTGCTTGTGAAAGGAAAATGGCAGCACAAGGCAAATTGAAAAAGGAAACGCTAGTCTATTTTGGTTTTTTTTTCTTTTGCTCGAACCGGCCAATTTCTCGAGTTCTAGTATGATATGAGGCAACAACAAGATCAAGATCATAATCAGTAACTCCATGAAATAGTTTCAACCAATATCTTAGTGTGATTTATATGTTATTTTTGAACCAACATCTTAAGCTGAACTTATATGCAGCGCTACTGCAAAGTTCCTCTACTTTGTCATTAAAAACCCAAAAAAATGGAAAATGTCAGACGAAAACCGGTAGAATGACGACTGCAAAGCAGCAGAAAACATCGACAGCTTTGGAAGAGAAGTGGACAAACAGAATGACAGGAGAAAACCCTTAGATCACAAGAGAAAACCCTTAGATATGAAATAGTACTAGTAAAAAAATCAATCACTGTATAAGAAACTTTTTTTTTGCTGAAAAATTTTAGCACAGACATTTTTACAGAAATGAACGCAAAATAACGCCTACGATCTGGAAAAAACGGCAACAACTTCTTCTATAACATGAGTTTCTGCCGTCATACGAGTCGATTCTTCTGCAAAAAAATTCATCAATTTCCCAAATTAACTTTTTTTAAAAGTCAAATGGTAACATAATTGCTTGTGAAAGGAAAATGGCAGCACAAGGCAAATTGAAAAGGGAAACGCTAATCTATTTTGATTTTTTTTTCTTTTGTTCTAACCGGCCAATTTCTCGAGTTCTAGTATGATATGAGGCAACAACAAGATCAAGATAATAATCAGTAACTCCATGAAATAGTTTCAACCAATATCTTAGTGTGATTTATATGTTATTTTTGAACCAACATCTTAAGCTGAACTTATATGCAGCGCTACTGCAAAGTTCCTCTACTTTGTCATTAAAAACCCAAAAAAATGGAAAATGTCAGACGAAAACCGGTAGAATGACGACTGCAAAGCAGCAGAAAACATCGACAGCTTTGGAAGAGAAGTGGACAAACAGAATGACAGGAGAAAACCCTTAGATCACAAGAGAAAACCCTTAGATATGAAATAGTACTAGTAAAAAAAATCAATCACTGTATAAGAAACTTTTTTTTTGCTGAAAAATTTTAGCACAGACATTTTTACAGAAATGAACGCAAAATAACGCCTACGATCTGGAAAAAACGGCAACAACTTCTTCTATAACATGAGTTTCTGCCGTCATACGAGTCGATTCTTCTGCAAAAAAATTCATCAATTTCCCAAATTAACTTTTTTTAAAAGTCAAATGGTAACATAATTGCTTGTGAAAGGAAAATGGCAGCACAAGGCAAATTGAAAAGGGAAACGCTAATCTATTTTGATTTTTTTTTCTTTTGTTCTAACCGGCCAATATCTCGAGTTCTAGTATGATATGAGGCAACAACAAGATCAAGATCATAATCAGTAACTCCATGAAATAGTTTCAACCAATATCTTAATGTGATTTATATGTTATTTTTGAACCAACATCTTAAGCTGAACTTATATGCAGCGCTACTGCAAAGTTCCTCTACTTTGTCAAAAAACCCAAAAAAATGAAAAATGTCCGACGAAAACCGGTAGAATGACGACTGCAAAACAGCAGGAGTCATCAAAGAAACTGTTATAGAACAAGACGATCTATTCCACGTAACAAAGTCTGTAGATATTAGAAATGTAAAAGTACTCTACTAAAGAACCCGTTTTCTGGTTAGAAAAATAAGTTAGCAAAGACATAATTACACAAATGACTGGTAAAAGAGATTACGATCTGCAAAAGTGACAAAAATATTTTCATTAAAACGAGGATTCGGTCAAAACGAGTCAATTCCTATACAAAAGAGTTCCAAAATGATTTTCTTGCAAAAACAAACGGTATCTTATTTGCTTGTAAGGTGAAATTGGGGGCACATTGCGAGGATATTGCTCATCCGTTTTGAATCTGCTGTTCTTTTTCTCCGAGCGGCCAAATCGATGAGTCTTAGTATGATACGCTGCTCCACCGAGACCACAAAATTAATCAATAACTTCATTAACTAATTTCAGTTAGAAAATAAATTTTATTCGGAAACAAACATTTAGCAACTTCATGTGTTCAACATAACTTCTCTTACCTGTACAAGGAATCATTATCGGACGACAAAATTGGAATATTCTGGTTTTGTTAGGTACACTACAGAGGGGTGACAAGTCATAGATGCATACCGAAAGATTGCTAAGACATGTGGCTTTCATAAAATTTTGCGTCCGATGACAGTTACACCGTTTGGAAAGTTTAGTTTCAGAAAAATTAAAATTATGAACGCTTCTGCATTGCACTGATTTATAAGTCTCCCTTGTTAAATTTTAACTAAAAGATTTTCCAGTTTCTGAATGGAGTGTACGTGATTGTGGACTGAATCACTAAGTTATAAACTGCTGTTTTGGCCCAACGAAATGAGTTTGCTCTTTTCGGGTGAAAATCTAATTCACTGACTTGCGACCATACTGAGAGCTAATCATATCTATAGACTGTCACCTATTGGAGACTCCGTTAAAATTTTGAAGTAGTTGGAATACAAATGTATTTCACAATGCACAAGCGAAACTGTCTTATAATTAACAAAAATATAAACAAAAGCGGTCCCAAGACACTACACTGATGAACCTCAGAGGTAACGTCAACTTTGATATAAAAAGCTTTATCAATTTTAACTTTCTTTATTCTACAGCTTGAACAAGACTCGAACATTTCAATAATTAAAACAAAGATATGCGAGTTTTTTATAATAAAAATTATGGCACTCAGCCCAACGTTCTGTGACCTCAAAAAATTCTACCAAAAAGTGATGATACCTTCTGCAATAGACACTCTCCAGTTATTTTAAGAGCTGGCCAACTATGCTGCAAATTTTTACAAAACACCTATTTTTACGAAATACTTTTGTTGCCTCTTAGATTCATGACATACACTAGCGAATACAAAGTTCAAGATAAATCGATTAAAACCTCTTGAAGTTTTGAATATGATGCTAATGGGCCGGTAGTTATATATTGTTTTCTGTGAATCTCATTTGTGCCATGGAATGTATATTAGGTTCTCCGATGATAAGGGCACAAACGAGATCTCAGGATCACAGACGAGATCAACAGGAGAAAGAAAGCCGCTGTCCACAGATTTTGCGAAGTTGCAAGGCGTTGCAAACGTATTTCACAAAGATTGAGAAATCTCTCAAAGCAATGGCTCCAAACATTTGAATTTCCTCCCTCCCTCTCTTATCTGGTTTGACAACAAATTAAAAACATATTGGAAAATTGTGCTGAAAGTCTGAGAGACAGTTCTCTTACCCTCAAGTCACCTAAATATTTTATCTAAAAGGCCTTGAACTGCGCAGTAATTTTCAATTGTTGATGCAAATTTGAGGCATTTTTGTTTATATCTTTGTTGCTGTAGCCTTTATACGTAATTGGATGGTTTTCACATCTTGGATGGAAAAAGATCTCATTTTTTTTAAAAACAAATTGTCTAACGCCCGGTCTTTTTATCATATGTAGAAGCACAGAATCGTATCAATGAAGTACTCAAAAAATTTTTTTACTGGATATTTACTGGATATTTATTTTATCTTACCAATACCGCCAAGCTACTGATTTAACATTTTTTCCGTTTAAACTCAAATGATGACAGCAAACAAAATTTCTTTCAACTGTTGTTAATAAAAAATCAGCCTTGTTTCATAAAAAGACTCATTGCTAGCAAATGACTTGTCTCGTTTTTTGCACGAGCCATTTCTAGATTTCTTTGAGTGCAAGCCAATGTTTTATGGCCACGAACCGCGTTATTACCGTCTTTTTGGATATTCTGTCGTTCATTTCTGGGTGTGAGGTAGAGTCCTATTTACTGTTGCAAATGGAAAAACATCGAAAAACTGGTTACGTTTGTTTTTAGACTTCCATTTTGGGCATTTTGAGTTCTGTTATTGGACAAATGTGTAGTATGTCGAAAACTAAACTCACTCAGCTCTAACTTTGGCATGTTTCGAATATTCTGATTCGTAACACTGCTAAGAAACTATTTGACACGATAAAAAAAGACGGGTACTCGTAGTCGGAAATCCAATGTTACCCAATATAGTTCCTATATTACATTATGGGACCGGAAAACAAACATGATATTCAAGAAAAACGCAAACATATGGTTAATATTCAACCAAAAACGAAGGTAAATAGAGATTGTGCGTTACAGTAGGAGCAAAGAAAACTAACATTAACAAAAAATCCATTAAACAAACTTTATGTTATTTTAATCAATAACTCGCATATCTTTGAAAAGTTTTTTATGAGCAAAGAGTTTTAGTTTTTGAACCAAGATATGAATTGGATGGTTTTCATTGATGCATGCGTTTGCATGAATTCTCAATTAGTCACAAAAAAACTACAGGTGGAAATCATATATGCAAAAATAATTAAAAACGGTGTTAATGATGTGAATTATAAAAAAGACAACCTAACGATGTTCGTTGTTTGTGGCTTGTTGGTTATTGATAAATAGTCGTCGATGATGTTTGTTGTCATTTTTAAATTTCGACTTGTCTGGCGGTTTAATTTAAGATTTAAAGAGCTAACCTGAGAATAGCATGTTTTGTTAAAGTTTATCACAGCAATTCTATGAATTGGCCATTTATCATCAGAAAGCGAAACGAAGTTGCAACATACTTCTGAGGAGTATTTGAGTATTTAGAAGCGTACAAAATTAACAAATGCAAAATTAGTCAGTTTTTATTCCCTTGAGGGAAGAGTTTTTAACTGACTGACCTAAATGGTTTATAAAAAGTTTTTTCCATCAATTTGAGGCAATTTGTCTGAACCCTGAGCTATTTAATCGCATGCCAAATAATTCAATCACTTAGTTTTTTCGATTAAATATTGTAACTTTTGCCTGCAGACCAAGTTTTTGTCTTCTTCAAACTGCTCTGCTCGATTCTTTTAAAAAAATACAATTGTGAGTATCGACCCGTGTATATACAAGCACAGTTTAATTCTTCATTCTTTATTAACATAAGCACTTCACAAACAATTGCCAACAACTCCGAATACACACTGCTCTCCATTTTATTAGCTTGCAGAAACACGCAGGCTCTATCCTCCTATCGCCCCCACCCCCTGTCTTTTTCGGTTTATCCTTTAAAGTTTTGATTAGCTCTCTTTTTCAAAAACATGAAGCCACTTTTATATAGATTTAGGTCTTTAGTTGGATTTCTCTTCAGTTAGTCCTGAACTGTTGGAAAATTGTCAGTGGATGCCGCCACTTATGATATTACACGGTACTCGAAAAATGACGCATTATACAGAAAAATTACCAACAATTTTGTTGCACCACAGCCCTTATTACCTACACAATGTGTCCCTAATTCTTCCTAATTTACGCTAATCAGTTTGAAGTCGTCTGCGAAACCGAAATTTTCAGTGAGAGGAGTTTCTGATGGAAGGTCATTTATGAAGATGAGGAAAAGCAGAGGGCCTAAGATTGACCCTTGTGGAACACCGCTATTATTAATCTTGACGCACATTTCCCTTCTATTAAGGTAGCTTTCAATCAGCTTTAAGAGATTTCCTCCAATTTCGAATAAATGCGGTTTTCAATTAGCTTCTTGTGGGGGACTTTGTCGAAGGCTTTTGCAAAGTCTAAGTAGAGGACTGACAACTCTTTCGTTGTCACATCGTCAAGTTTGGCGTACAAAGAGTTTAGAAAAAATAGTAGTTGAGTTGTAGCAGACCTCCTCCCTCCTCTGTCTAAATCCAAATTGGTTTTCAAAGAGGTTGTCTTTGCAATGTGAGTATATTCGGTTGAAAATTATTCTTTCTAACAGCTTTGAGACGCAGCATAAAAGACTTATGGGTCTACAGCAGTTGACATCGGCTTTACTTCCCTCTTTAATGTCGACTGCTAATTGGCGGGGTGAAATGATAGAGGGGTTAAATGATAGAGGGGTGAATAAATCGGGGTTAAATGAATAGGGGTGAAAAGAAGCACAACTTTATTTGACAGTCTTTTCAGCTCTAGTTAGCTGCTTTCTCAAAACTTCACCTCAAATTTCTTGAGCGATGCTTCAAATTTTGGGAAACAATTTTTTCAGACGGACAAAAAATGAATTCTGAACCCCCTCCCAGTACGTTATTCCACCCCCCCCCCCCCGTTACATAGCACGTGAAATTACATAGAAATTCACTATGTACATCAAACATGCCCGTCTGGGGGCTGCAAATAATATACGCCCACTAAGCCAGTGGAGGGAGGAGGCCCAAACGGAAAAGAACCGGGTCTTTCCCCGGGTCGAGGTGTCAACGTTAAAAAACGCAAAAGTATGTAAGATTGGCGTTGAATGCGTAGAATTTATGTAAGATCTACGCTTAAGCCTAGATCTTACATAAATTCAACGCATTCAACGCTAATCTTTCATAATTTTGCGTTGAATTTTGGCGTAGATCTTACATATTTAGCGTTGAATTTTAGCGTAGATCTTACATATTTAGCGTTGAATTTAGCTTAGATCTTACATAAATTCAACGCATTCAACGCTAATCTTACATATTTTTGCGTTGAATTTTGACGTAGATCTTAAATATTTAGCGTTGAATTTTAGCGTAGATCTTACATAAATTCAACGCATTCAACGCTAATCTTACATAATTTTGCGTTGAATTTTGTCGTAGATCTTGCATATTTAGCGTTGAATTTTAGCGTAGATCTTACATATTTAGCGTTGAATTTAGCGTAGATCTTACAAAAATTCAACGCATTCAACGCCAATCTTACATAATTTTGCGTTGAATTTTGGCGTAGATCTTACATATTTAGCGTTGAATTTTAGCGTAGATCTTACATATTTAGCGTTGAATTTAGCGTAGATCTTACATAAATTCAACGCATTCAACGCTAATCTTACATAATTTTGCGTTGAATTTTGGCGTAGATCTTACATATTTAGCGTTGAATTTTAGCGTAGATCTTATATAAATTCAACGCATTCAACGCTAATCTTACATAATTTTGCGTTGAATTTTGGCGTAGATCTTACATATTTAGCGTTGAATTTAGCGTAGATCTTACATAAATTCAACGCATTCAACGCTAATCTTACATAATTTTGCGTTGAATTTTGGCGGAGATCTTACATATTTAGCGTTGAATTTAGCGTAGATCTTACATATATTCAACGCATTCAACGCTAATCTTACATAATTTTGCGTTGAATTTTGGCGTAGATTTTACATATTTAGCGTTGAATTTTAGCCTAGATCTTACATATTTAGCGTTGAATTTAGCGTAGATCTTACATAAATTCAACGCATTCAACGCCAATCTTACATATTTTGCGTTGAAATTTGGCGTAGATCTTACATATTTAGCGTTGATTTTTAGCGTAGATATTACATATTTAGCGTTGAGTTTAGCGTAGATCTTACATAAATTCAACGCATTCAACGCCAATCTTACATATTTTTGCGTTGAATTTTGGTGTAGATCTTACATATTTAGCGTTGAATTTTAGCGTAGATCTTACATATTTAGCGTTGAATTTTAGCGTAGATCTTACATAATTTTGCGTCGAGTTTTGGCGTAGATCTTACATATTTAGCGTTGAATTTTAGCGTAGATCTTACATATTTAGCGTTGAAATTAGCGTAGCTCTTACATATTTAGCGTTGAATTTAGCGTACATCTTACATAAGTTCAACGCATTCCACGCCAATCTTATATATTTTGCATTGAAAGTTGACGTAGATCTTACATATTTAGCGTTGAATTTTAGCGTAGATCTTACATATTTAGCGTTGAATTTAGCGTAGATCTTAAATAAATTCAACGCATTCAACGCCAATCTTACATAATTTTGCGTTGAATTTTGGCGTATATCTTACATATTTAGCGTTGAATTTTAGCGTAGATCTTACATATTTAGCGTTGAAATTAGCGTAGGTCTTACATAATTTCAACGCATTCAACGCCAATCTTACATATTTTGGGTTGAATTTTAGCGTAGATCTTACTTATTTAGCGTTGAATTTAGCGTAGATTTTACATAAATTCAACGCATTCAACGCCAATCTTACATATTTTTGCGTAGAGGTTTGGCGTAGATCTTACAAAATTAAGGTTGAACTTTTTGAATTCCGTTTCAGACCACTTTATGATTTCAAAAGTTTTTCAAGTTTTTTTTTTCAAAAAGTCAATTTTTTCACTGTTTCGATACCTATACTTCACAGGTGAGAAAAGCAAAGTCAGCAAAAAACCACTTTTTGTGCTCTTTTATAGTGCAAAATCCATTTGAGATCATTTTACGATTTCAAAATTTTTCAAGTTTTTTTTTCAAAAAGTCAATTTTTTAACTGTTTCGTGTTTCGACCCTATACTGCACAGGTGAGAAAAATCACTTTTTAGTGCTCTTTCAAAGTGCAAAATCCGTTTCAGACCATTTTACGATTTCAATACTTTTTCAAGTTTTCTTTCGAAAAATCAATTTTTTTACTGTTTCGACCCCTATGCTGAAAAGGTGAGAAACGTGAAGTCAGAGAAAAATCATTTTTAATGCTCTTTTATAGTGAAAAATTCAATTGAGAGCATTTTACGATTTCAAATTTTTCAAGTTTTTTTTTCAAAAAGTCAATTTTTTAACTGTTTCGTGTTTCGACCCTATACTGCACAGGTGAGAAAAATCACTTTTTAGTGCTTTTTCAAAGTGCAAAATCCGTTTCAGACCATTTTACGATTTCAAAATTTTTTCAAGTTTTTTTTTCGAAAAATTAGTTTTTTTCACTATTTCGAACCCTATACTCCTAAGGTGAGAAACAAGAAGTCAGAAAAAAACTTTTTTAGTGCTCTTTTATAGGCTAAATTCAACGAAATATATGCAAGTTCTACGCTTAATTCCATGCAATATATGTAAGATCTACGCTAAAATCAACGCAAAATATGTAAGATCTACGCTAATTTCAACGCAAAATATGTAAGATCTACGCTTTATAAGGATTGCGGCTCTTAAGGAAACCAAGGTACGGTGGCGCAGTGGTAGAAGAGGCGACAAGTAAACAGGAGGTCATTGGTTCGGGTCCCATACCCAGAGTTCTACGCGTTGATTTTTTGTAAGATCAACGCTAAATTCAACGCAAAAATATGTAAGATCTACGCTAAATTCAACGCTAATTATGTAAGATCTACGCTAAATTCTACGCTAAATATGTAAGATCAACGCTAAATTCAACGCAAAAATATGTAAGATCTACGCTAAATTCAACGCTAATTATGTAAGATCTACGCTAAATTCTACGCTAAATATGTAAGATCTACGCTAAATTCAACGCTAAATATGTAAGATCAGCGGCAACTAGCGTTGACAAGTTGGAAAATTCACCGCCATTTCTTACATAATTTTGCGTTGAATGCGTTGAATTTTTGTCTTCAAATTCAACGCATTCAACGCAAAATTATGTAAGAAAATTGCGGTGAATTTTCCGACTTGTCAACGCTAGTTGCCGCTGATCTTACATAATTTTGGCCAATTTCCTCGGCCCGGGTCCCATTATTGCCCCACGCTTAATGGTCAAGAGGCCATAATTCCATGAGGTAGAGGGGGGGGGGGGGTGGGTTGTAATGCCAAAGACCCAAAGATTCAAACTATCTTTAGTTTACTCTTGTGCTGGATGATTAAAGTTCCTTGTCTTCGCTTAAACGTCAATTGACCATTTTGCCCAATATCGTTTTTTGCATCTGCCACATTTGAATTTGGATTTCCGAATATCTCAGCCAAAAAAAAATTAAACTCAGATGTCTTTAAACTAAGCGCCCAAATGCAACTCAAGTACAGGTTTCATTGCTAATTGATTTTTCATTTTTGTCGACAACTGCTGAAATTCGTAAAAGCGCTTCATTATAAGAAATCACCTCTACAAATGAATTTTTCTTGCCAAACCCTGCGTTGACCCGGAAGTTAAGTTTCAAAACGATTTAAAATGTAGGTTGCGGGAGATTATGTGCTTCATCCTGCGCTCATCCTTGCGTTAACAACATTAAATTCCGTCTCCACCAAAAAGTAATAGAAATTTGGTGTCGTACAGATTTAAAATCTGTAGATTTGAATTGTTTCGTAGTGCCAATTAGCGTTCTTTATTGGGCCAATTTAAGAGTGAATTGGTGGAGCGAATTCAAGCTTTATTTTGTTATTCAAATATTGATTATTTGAGTTACAAATTTTAGGTTGATTTGGCGGAGCGAAATCACGTTCAACGATCTATCGGGTATTTCGCTTAGCGAAAGATACCAATTTTTTGATGCGTCTGAATTTAGGCATTGGCGGATCGAAATCTTGTTAAGAGAGAGAGTCAACTATTTTTAATTAGGAAATTGAGTAGAATGAAATTAGGCAAGATTAACAAACTGCTTCACAAATTGTTCACAAGATAACATTACTAAATGGCGGCAACTGACAATCACAAGACAAGGTGAACAGACAACAATTCATGCTTAGGATATAAACAAATTAACGAGTATGAAATCTTTGGATTTGATCTTCAAAATTAAACTGAATAAATGAACAAATTAAAATAAAGAAATTGAACTAAATTAAGTTAAACAGAATTTGAACTAAATTGGTTGCACCGAATTAAGGAACTCAAACTAAAAATGTACTATTGTACCACATTTCCCCCTTGGCGGAAATAAATAACATGTTATTTATCAGAAAATTAGTAAGAAATATGTACTTGTTAAATAATTAATACTGTAATGTTTGAGACAAAGTATTGAATGGTCAGTTTTACTCATTAATCGCTTTCACTTTCATAATACCTTTCCGCCTCGCCAACTGTCATAGATAACTCGGGTTCCTCATAGTTCGGAGAGACGTAGAATTGCGTGGGGTAGGAAGTTGTTGGGAAACATGGGCCAACTGTGAAGTTTGACTCCTCTTGATTGGATTGCGCCGCAGCCGTTTGTATTGCGGAAATTATGGACTTGTTTTCGATTTGTTGTTTTTTAATGTTTTGCCGTCTCTTCTGTTTTCCAATTGCTGAAGTACTTGGTGTTACCGGAGGACATGATTGAGTTAGGATTGCAGACTCATCCGATTCTGTTGTTGAAGTGGCAGAGCGTTTTCTCTTTGAAGGAATTAGCGCTGCGGATGCTTTCGTGGCTGCTTTTCTTTTCGGTCTGCTGGGTGGCTCCGCGATAATGATGCTTGAAGTTGGTAGTTGCATTGGCACTGCGGGATCGTTAGTTGACACCGTGGTTTCATTTCGCGGCGCCGTTGTTTGTTGTGTCTTTGGCTTGGTCGGCATTCTTACTCTGAGGGCGCGGGTTACATTAGAGTGAATGGACGACACTGTGCTAACGTCATCTGCCACTTTTCGGTGTTTCATTTTCTTTCCACCTTCCAACTTTTTTCTTAATTCTTTAGCATGGTGATGAATTATTTCCTCCGTTGTTTTTCCCGTGGGGATTTTCGGGCGTCTATTTGCATATATTTGCAAATCTGTTTCTCGTTCCGCCTTTGTGCCGAACTTTGCGAGGTCAGAGTTCCGTATAGTAACCTCTCTCTTGCCCGGTTCTTTGATTACTGATGTGTTTTCGGTTGTTTTAATAACTGACAATCCTGGTGCAAGTACGTCGTAGAGACCGTCGAGAATTTTCTTTGATCGTTTTATTTGTGGTTTTTTCTTTGCCAATTTGAGCTCCAGTGACGATTCTGTCCTTGGTATCGGTTGACCAACATCGGGATGGGAAAGGAATCTCGATTCTTTATTTGGGTCGTCTCTCTGTCTTTTCATTGCCTCTTTGCCCAGCTTGTCCTTGTTTATTTCCATTTCTATGTCGCTTCGCTCATCATTGTCCCATTTGTCTTCTGTGATGAGTTGGTCCCATTTGACAGTCTCCAAATCTAAATATTTGTTAAGAGTATTTTTGTAAGTTAAACTTTTTGAATCTGGATTAGTCGTTATATTGCTTAATGGTGTATTCGCTTTTCTGCCAAAATGTGCCTCAAAAGGTGATATTCCAATAGTCTTTTGACGACATATTCGTAACTGATAAATTATTGAATTTATGGATGCTTTCATGTTAAATTGATTTTGCGCCGCCGTTTTAATACAGGCTAAGCGATTCTTGATTGTTTGAATGAGTCTTTCAACCAAACCAATAGCTCTGTGGTCATGTATTGGCGCCTCGATTAGCTGTATATTATTTTGATTACAGAATGTTTTAATTCGATGCCCCGTTTGACATCTAGCTTGATCCAATCTAATCGCGCGGGGTATACCGTGTAGCAAAACATATTCTTGAAGAAACTTTAAAATATTATCTGCATTGGCTCTATCAAACACCTTTGCTGTTGGAAATTTCGAAAATCGATCAATACATGCAAGAAAATAAATCTCTTGATTTTTCTCATTATAAATGGGTCCTCCAAAATCAATTTGAATCTCCTCATTAGGAACTTTACATAGCTTTAATGGTGTCCATTTATTTGCTGGTATAATAGGTTTTAAATTTTTACCAATTTTGACACATGGGTTGCACTTTGCTGTTTTGGTGGCAATATCTCTGTGCATGTATGGCCACCACGCGTGTGTCGCCATATCCGTCATTCCCCATGTGCCAGGATGAGTTGCGTGGATTGCATCTACATACGCATCCTTGATTGCATGTGGGAGTGCAATTCTGTCGTCTATGCAAACACACCCATTCTTCACGTGTAAGTCCTTCCAGATGGAATGAATGTAGGGTGAGATTTGTCTGCATCTGTCTTCATTGGACGTCAAAATGCAGTCGCGAATCTCTTTCAAGATCGCGTCCTTTGTTGTCAGGCTGGCCATGAGAGAGCTTGAGAAGATTTTTGACAGCGCGAAATTGAAGGAATCCATGTACAAGTCGTCTACCGAAGGCGAAGTGGCTGTTGTGTCTGTAGTAGGTGTAATGGGGGTCACAGGTGCCGCTGGAACAGTAGAAGGCCCCGCCTCTTGAAATCGGACTCGCGAAGGTGTCGATTGTTTTACAGTCATCAGTGTGTCGTCGTCAGATGGTGATTGAGACATCATATATACTTTATTGAATTTTGTTGCGATGCGTTGAAATTGATTGAGATTAGAGTGTAACTGTTCGGTGGGTCGGTTTAAGGCAAAAAGCGAGTGAGGAATGTTAGTTGTTTCGATTTTGGGGATGGAATTTAAATTATTTATCGTTAATTCGCTAATTGAGTCGTCAATTTGCGTGCTTGTAGAATGTTCTGGATTTCGCGGTGCGAAATCACCACATAAGTTATTAGTGGAATTTGGATTATTTACGACGCAATTTGTAGATTGATTTCGCGCTGCGAAATCGACGTAATTTTCAGCATTTAATAAGAAGCGTTTCGCGCTACGCTTAATTATATCCAATTTAGCTACAATAAATTGTTCGTCGTATGTGGATATTTTAGCAGCTTGTTGATGCGGGTCGCGAGATATATAATCCACTAATCCCATTTTTGTGCCCGGAAGGTGATCAATCGAAAACTCAAATGGTAGTAAACGATCTACCCATCGCGTCAGTCTACTATTATATGATTTATTGGATCTGTTTTCTCTCATAATAGAGAGGAGAGCTCTATGATCAGTTATCACAGTAAAGGGTTTGCCGTATAAGTAATACTTAAAGTGTTCGACTGACCAAACAACACCCAGAAGTTCTAGTTCGTTTGTGCTATATCTGTCTTCAACAGAGTTCAAAAATCGCGACGCGAATGCTACAGTATGCCACCCATTAGGTGTTCGTTGCTCCAATGCACATCCCAATCCCTTACGCGAGGCGTCACATTTAATTCGCGTTTCCAAATCCGGGTTGAAATGTTTATTTTCAGTTGTTTCCGTAATTTGTTCCTTTATTAAAGAAAACTGTTTATCGTGCTCTTCCGTCCAGAGAAATTTCGAATTTTTCTTAAGTAATGGTCGGAGGGGGTAACATAATTGTGACAAATTCGGAATAAATTTTCAAAGATGGTGTACAGATCCCATAAAAGATCGTAGTTTTTTAAGATTAGTAGGTGCCGATAATTTGCCGATTGCGTCTGTTTTACTTGAAAGTGGGGTTACACCAGACTGCGTAATATTATGACCGAGCCATTCAATCGTCTCTTTTGCGAAATGACATTTTGCTAGATTTATGCGTAAATTTTCCTGATCCAGTTTTATTAGACATTTTCGTACTAAATCAAGATGTTTTTCGATTCCACCTCTACTAACGATCAGAATGTCATCTAGGAAACAGAAAGTATTTTCTAGACCGGCTAGGGTACAATCAATAGCTTTTTGGAACTCCGCCGGCATGTCTGTCAGCCCGTAAAATCCAGTTTTAAATCGATATGTGCCAGTCATATCACCACTGTCTATATTGAAGTTACAATGGCGGGCCGTAGCACTGTGTAGCTTTAATTGACTATAAGCGTATTGCAAATCGAGAGTTGTGAAATAAGCAGTCTCCTGCGGCGCCGTTGACAGTGTTTGCGAAATCGTTTGAATTAGCGAATCTATATTAGGCATTTGATACTTGTTTTTATGAATAGCTTTGTTTAGGATTTTTGAATCAAGGGCTATTTTGATTGACTTATCCTTTTTTACCGTAATGACAATCGGAGATATGAAAAATTGATCTGAACAGTTGTTTAACTTTTCAATATGTCCTTCATTTAACAGTTTTTCTAATTCAATTTTCACTTTCGGTTGGAGGTGAATGGGTACTTTTCGTCCTTTTTGATGTATTACACGATAATTTTTATGAAATTTTGAATTGACCGTGTGGTTTTTTGATTTCCCAATTCGAGATATCAAATCAGGAAATTCCTTTGCCATTGATTTCTTGATTGCACAGGGTGGATCTATATTATTAACTTCAGATTGCGGGCAAGGCTTCTGAGAAATTGTAATACCTAACTGGTCAAAAAGATCCCGTCCTAATATTGGTCTAAATCCGTCGGATACAACTGTTATTTTTGCCTTCTGTATACTCCAATCATTGCATTTTACCGGCGTTTTCAAAGTGCCAAGAGGTTGAACGATATCATTCGAAAATGACTTCAATTCCAATGGTCTTTTTTCCGACCATTGTGATTGGGCGCAATTTAACATTATTTCTCTTGCGAGTGACATATTAATAATGGTACAACCACTACCAGAGTCTAGAAGTAAACGCAGTTTGTGTTTCCAATAGTTAGAGTTAAATTTTGCAGTGTCAAATTTGGGGAACTCGTATTTTCAATAGTGGCGACGTAATTATCATCCGAAGAATCATAGTCTGAATTGATTTGCGCATTATAATTGACATAATTGACGTTAAGACTTTCCTGGCTAGAATTTTGATTAGATGTTTCTGCTGTATCTATATTGTTAATGCGATTAGTTTGTTGAGTGTTTCTTGAAGAATTAAGTCTTCGACGACAAACTTTAGCGAAGTGGTTTTGCAAACCACAGTGATTACATTTCTTACCCATTGCGGGGCAAACCTGACGATGTGTAGGTGTCCAGACTTGACCACAACCACGACATTGACCACTGGATGCACGGTTTGTGACTGTTCTGCTTGATTGAGGTCCTCGTGCTCCCGCGCCGCGAAATCGATTGAATTGCTGTACTGTGTTTACCGTACTGCCAGTTGCGCCGTTATTAGATGAAATTCTTTGCTGATTCTGATTACCCATTTCCATGTTTACTGCAATGCTGAGTGCCCTCTCTGGTTCGACTGTGTCCCTTAGAAGCTCTCGCTGAATGTCATCGTCTAGCATGTTAGTGATGAAGATATCCCTGATGATGGCTTCTTCACGGTTTTCAAAGTCGCAATTTTCAGCTAGTTCTTTTAAGATGCTGTAAAATTGCTCTACGGTCTCGCCCTTCTTTTGCTTCCGAGAGAAGAACACAAATCGATCG